>NC_143581.1:151693124-151993332 GCF_048544385.1 Mastigoproctus giganteus | reverse complement strand
ACCTCACGTGGTCAACGGGTCGTATTCAGTTTTCATAGGGGTAATCATAATTCAGTGATCACTTAGTGTATATTAAATACATATAACAAAACTATATAAATATTGCCTACGAATCAAATTCTAATAAATTTAATAATTTTCAGTAAATATTTTAATTATATTTGTTTTTTCAAGTCTTTCAATAACTAGAAGGTATAGGCTATTCATCTAAAAAAATCCAGAGAGTATACGGCGAATACCAATCACTACAGCCCTGGTTTTAAAATGACTGTTTTGGTCCTGAGAAGTAGAACTGATCTTGGGAAAGGAAAGAGGGATATGAGATGAAATGGACTTTAAAGCTTTCCTGAGATCAGGAACTGTGGTAGAGTATTTTTTGCAGCCGTACTTGTTTTTAGTAACAGTTGCTAGTAATACTGCATTAGCAGTTTTTGTTTGTAGTGCTTTTGCGTAAGAAAGAGAACAAGCAGCAGGTGCAAAAGGTTTTTCGAAGTATGCTTCTCAGATACTTCCAGTTCAGCCAAAAGCCGTTCATTTTCGATGATTAACTTATTAAAAGCATGTTACATACCGCTACAAACAAAAATAAACAGTTACATTTTAGGGTCACCCAGAATTTCTTCCATATATCCATATGTATTGTGTTTGTAAATTGCGTGTGTTCTCTGGTCGATTTGCCTGTTTTTCTGGACGAAAAAAAAAACTAGCGATATACGCCTGAGACCGACTATCTCAGCCATGGAGGGAAAAAAGCCATTAAAGTTCCTCGCGTCATCGATGGGATTCGAACCCGGGCCTTTTATACCCAGTGTGGGGAAGATGGTGACGATACCACTATGCTATCTGCGCAGACCGCATACCGCTACATTTTCCATTTAAGCCTCCATCAAGCCGCCATTCCCTAGGCCGAAACCTATCCATGGTTTTGGTCTTGATGGATACTTGCATCTGAGTCCTAAGAATTCAATAAATTTAATTAAAAACATAACTGAACTCAACACAATAAAACTTTTACTATTTTGTTTGGCCACTTAGCCTCTCGCAAGGAAGATTTGATCTTGATATAATCCATCAATCTTAATGACGAGAGTTCCGCCCCTGCCATTAGGAGGCAGGCTTCTACTATCTAGTTCCAGATTCTATCTTCTCTTAAATACCAAGTTTACGTATCTATTAAAATATGCAAACAATCGCTTATCTGTGAACAAGATCCAAAGGGTCTCCCTCTCCAGAATTCCTACAGACATTCTTAGTTCATGTCTTAAATCAGTATAATTTGCACATTCAAGCATAATATGCTCTGATGTCTCCTGTACACCACAATAACACAAATCCATATCCCTGGGCCCCAATTGATAAATTATCATGGTGAGTCCATGTCTAGTTATCAGGAATGTGGCTTGCAGTCCAAACTGCAGCCATATCATCTTCTTACAATCTACTATTTCTACTTTTGGCAGAAACATAAGTTTGTCTACCTTTTTCAGTCCTATCTCAATTTTCCTGCCACTTGATCATAATCTCTTGTAATATTATTTTCTTTTCTAATTTTATATCCGCAGCCGTATACAGGGTGTTTCAGTTAAACGTTTCAGAACTTCTAAGAGGGGTAGGGTACATCCTGACAACTCGAAATCATATAGCAATGTGGGGTCGGAAATGCTTTCCTGAAGCGGTGTTGTACACAGAAGCACCATAAAGAAAAGAGTCTGTAAGTGAGAAATCGTTTTAATAATACATGAAAAGAAGCAAAAGGTACATGGATTAAAGTAAGTGTTCGAAGTTTCTTCCACGGGCTACAATGCACGCCTCCCATCTCCGACGCATGGACATCCGAACATTCTGGAATACTCCAGGCGAATTTCGAATTTTTTCGGCAGCTACTGCGATTCTTGCAACCAGCTCCTCAGCATTGTCAACAGGGTTGTCATAAACTAGCGATTTCATATGACCCCAGAAATAAATATCAAGACATGATAGGTCGGGTGACCGAGCAGGCCAACGCACGGGACCACCACGTCCGATCCACTGTTGACCAAATGTGACATCCAGGTAGTTACGAACATCTCCGCTATAATGGGCAGGGGCTCCATCGTGTTGGAACCACATTGTCTGTTGAGTCGATGCAGAAATCTGTTCATCTCTCAAAGGTTGTGGCAATACTTGCTGCAGAAAGATCAAGTAGATAGGTCCGGTTAGACGACGCGGTAACAGGTAAGGTCCGATGAGGTGATCTCCCATAATACCGGGACATACATTGACCGAAAATCGAATCTGTGCTGCACGACGTCGTAATGCATGCGGGTTCTCGACCGCCCAGATATGGTCGTTATGCGTGTTGAAAATTCCTTCCCTTGTGAAGGATGCCTCATCGGAAAACAACACTTCAGCAGGAAAAAGGGGATTTGTAGCACATTTTCCAAGGTACCACTGTGCGAAAGCAATACGAGGTGCATAATCCTCCGGTTGCTGTGTCTGGACACGCTGCCTGGAGTATTCCAGAATGTTCGGATGTCCATGCGTCGGAGATGTGAGGCGTGCATTGTAGCCCGTGGAAGAAACTTCGAACACTTACTTTAATCCATGTACCTTTTGCTTCTTTTCATGTATTATTAAAACGATTTCTCACTTACGGTCTCTTTTCTTTATGGTGCTTCTGTGTACAACACCGCTTCAGGAAAGCATTTCCGACCCCACATTGCTATATGATTTCGAGTTGTCAGGATGTACCCTACCCCTCTTAGAAGTTCTGAAACATTTAACTGAAACACCCTGTATATCCTATCATCCTCTGGGCAAGAAGATATCCCTATATATAAGTTTCTCTCTTATTTCTTTTTGTTAAATACAATAACCCAGATAATAATACCACAAACTGGACAGGAACTCTCCCGGAGATAACCTGCAAGGCCTCTGAGGAGACAGTTCGACACTCTCGACTTATACCCAGTAACGCAAATCTCTGAGCTTGTGTCAAATACTTTTGAACAATTACAGTTGACACTCTATGCACTAAAGCTCCTGAAGCATATGTAACAATGGGGACAAAAAGACCTTCATATAGAAGGTTTAGAGATCTACTCTTCACTCCCCAGGCCACTCTTATAACTCTTCGGAGCTTCGCATAGAGTGTCCTTCATTTTTCTTTTAAATATCGAACATGCTCAGTAAAGAATAGTCGTTCCTTTATTTTTAAGCCTAAATATTTGGTAACTTTCATGTATCGAACTGCATCACCCAGAAGCCTCACTGTGGGTGCTCGGTTCATACTTAGTTTACCCTTTAATAGCATTTGCACAGTCTTATCTTTAGAAATTTCCAGCATATATTTCTTAGACCACATTTCTAGTTTATTTAAAGCCTCATTTGCTTTTATCTCAATTTGCGATCTAGCATTTCCCTGTATCAACATGACTAAGTCATCTGCATACGCTATTTTCACAACTTCAGGAATTTCCAAGTTCAGGAATTCATCAAAAACAATCTTCCAAGTGAAGGGACCTGTCACCGAGCCTTGAGGACATCCTCTATGCACCTTACCAACTTTTGTAAATCTAATTTTCCCAATAACACTTCTATCTACAAAATAATTTTTAAAAACATCATACAACTTATTCGAACATTTCGTTTCCCTTATTCTACACAGGATGCCATCCCACCAGAGTAGGTCAAATTCTCCTTTAGAATCAACAAATATTCCTAGGACATACCGCACACCACTGCCCTCCACCGCCTGGACTAGTTTATAGGCCGCATCCTCAGTTGAATAGCCCTTCTTAAAACCGGATTGACTATCTGATGCCAAGCCTTTCCTTTCATTACTAATCATTAACCGGTTTATGTTCAACAGTTCATATATTTTTGCCAAAACTGATAGAAGGGCAATGGGACGATAGGTCCCAGTTTCATTTAGCATACGATCTGTACTCTCTGCTAATAATTTTATCCTAGCAATCTTCCAATCCAGCTGGAAGGCACCCTCTTCTAAACATCTATTATACAAATCCACATATAAATCTCGGAACATTCTAAATGTTCTCTTTAAAACTTCTACTTCTATTTTATCTAGGCCCAGCGATCTGCCATTTTTCGCGCGGTTCACTGCTTCTGTTACTTACAATAATGTAAATTTTTCTTCTATCTCACTTGAAATATACCTGGCATTTTCTTCAACTGTTTGCCTCTGTAGTGGATTTTCTTGTCCATCATCTTCCAGAAAGAGACCCTCCAAGATCCTATCCACAGCATCTTTCCATGTCATAGTTTCATCATCTCCCTGTCCTATACTATAGGAGATTTCCAAAATATTCTTTTTATTAGTTAAAATTTTGAATATCGAATTGCAAGGATCTCTGGATCCTTGCTCCCTCACTAATTCTTTCCATTTCTCGTTTTTGGTTTTGCTGACGGCACGAACGTAGGAATATCTCAACTCACGATATTGTTCTTTAACAGTTTCACTTAATTCCAAATCACCAATTCTTAGCCGTTGCAATAAACGTCGCTTCTTAAATACCGTACATCTCTCCTCAATTGATATAATTCAGTCGACCAGCAAAACACAGGACGATTGATATTTTTCCTAATTTTCATGTTCTTATTGCACTTTTTGCAGTATCTCAGTAACCTTATACTTTCTAGGGTCACCTAGAAAGCTAATTTATGTAGCCTCTTATCAGCTTCAGCAAGCAAAACCATACTGACGCTGATACAAATCAGAATGATTGGTATCAGCTTCAACATGGTTTTGCTTGCCACGCTGGCTGGCTGGCATACATATGGTTATCATTGACATGCGCCTTCTATACCCGTTATTGAAAAATTGCGGTTATGAAGTAGCTGGATTAATGGGGGACATTTCGTAGTTGTTATTAAGATTGCAGCTATCATTTGCAGGGGATTGTGTCTGAATATTACAATTCTTATCATGAATTAGTTTTGGAGAGTTGTGTTCGCAGGAGATCGAGAAACAGTTATGTTTCTCGATTGCTTGATCGCTCAGTGATTTCTCTACCGTCTAATCCTTTAGTACATTTTCGTCCTTAATGTTGTGGTTGTTTGGCTCCCCACACAGTATTTCGTCATCATTACTTGCTCGTGAGTTCTCACAGATGTAGAGAACAGCAGGACTGCCAATACTGTCGCTTTCTTCGGCTGTTGATGGAGAGTTGGATCCTTATATTTTACTAGCATTATCGGGCTCAGTTGCTTTTTACTTTGTTTTCATCATTTTATTTTGTGATACTTTCTTATGTACAAGCATTTAGTATGCTTGGCGTTGGTAGAGTTTCCTCTTGGCTAGTGGCAACTTTGATAAATTATTAACACAGCGGGCCCTTAGGATAATTGAATAGCTGACGCATTGAACAGTGAGCGAAGCAAGTTTCTGACACTGCATGTGATATTTTCGACTCTCACATTTATCTTTTGTATTGGACGGGACTTGGCATGTTTAAAGGTGGTAAACAATTTTTACAATTTAGTGGCAGTGGAAATAGTTTGTTTTTCTGATTTTGATCTCATAGTTTTCAAAAAATTCATTAAAATGAATACTCGATTTATTCCAGCTTATAGGTTGTTAGTAGCAGGCCGCCAGGGAATTGACTCCTTAAGTGATTTAACCAACCCTATTAAGTGCTTAGCTTGACCTTGGGAGGTTTCCAGGTGGATAGTTTTAGCTTTTGTTAGCGTAGTTATAATTAAACCATTATATTAGGGTCACCTGGTAATTTTTTAGATACCCATATTTGTGTCTGTAAATTGCGTGCGTTCTCTGGTCGATTTGCCTGTTTTGCTGAACTAAAAAACTCCAGTTTCTTGGGGGGAGGGAAACGCTGCAATCGCGGTTGAGACCGACTAACTCAGCCACTGAATGAAAAAAGCCGCCGATTAAAGTTCGGGCCTTTTCCTCGGTGTGGAGAGGACGTTGACGATACTACTGTGCTACTCGCGCAGATAACGTTGTTATAGTGTGTGTGTGTGTGTGTGTCGGGGTGGTCCCTAGGCATTCGCCCCTCTCCACCTAGTTTGAATAGGAAAGTACAAAAAAAGTGTTAAAGAAGTGTCTGTGAGCATAGTGTGTTGTTAGTGTCAGGTCACTTTGCCACCAGGGAGCAGCTGACACCAGGGCAGCTGCTACCTGATGCCCGTCCCCGGTACGAGGAGCCGGACCTGTATCTACTTTTAAAAAACTCTCGTGCAATACTGGTGGGTGCCAGCAGTCCCGCTCCCAGGTTGCCCAATCCTGGGAGCCAGCAAGAAAAAAAAAAAATGAAAAAAAGACAGTGGTTGTTACTCCAATGGACAGAATTCCTGTAGAGTCGATGTCAGTCAGGATTAGAAACATTTAGGCTCAACATGGAAAGCACAGAAAGATCAAGGCAGTGACACAATGACCATGTCAAACATATAATATAGACAGACCCAACACCATGAGCCAGATCCATCCCAGTAATTTCAGCATATGCAGACAAACGTTGTTATAATAGGGCATTTCTCATTAATTGCATTATACCAGACAGAAAAATGAAATTGAAAATTTACCTATTACATGGAATAGCATATTAGATCCGTCTCATACTAAGAAGAATTTCCTGGTATATGATTCATGCGATGGAATGAATATTCGTGTCTAACGGCACCAGGGGTTTCCTCCATCTCCGCGTTGCTTTTATTGTGGATGTAACAATTCACTGTAAATGCTAGATATTTAAAAGTGTATATGTATAATGTTGTGTATCGTTGTTCATCTGGCCATTTAGCCGCTATACTCCTGCTGGAGCCCAACATTGGCCACACTTGGCCTCGTGGAGGCAGACCAGGTACCCATTAGTTTGAAATTTTATTCTGGCAGACCCTGCCACCTAATTTCCTGAGATTTCAGTGGCTAGGGCCTTAAAAAAAAAAATAGGGGCGACATACGCTAGAATGTAGTTAGGCCGAAAGCGGTCCCAAATGTGTTAATTTAGACATTTTTATTGTGAGGGGCATTCGCTTTTCGCTGGCAGTACAGGTAGAGTAGGGGTGGGAGACTGAAGACGGGGGGGGAAGGTAGAAGTATGGGGACAATAGGTAAGGCGACCCCAAGTATCAGTGAGGCAGGCCCATGCCTCACCAGAAGAGGAAGAAGGGGGAGGGGAGGAGACAGCAAGAACTGTCCCCTCCCTTTCCCCGCCGGGATAGAGGGAGAAAGTGGGCCGGGCAAGAAGCCCGATCAGATGGCCAATCGGCAAAGTGGCAGCGGAGCTGCAGTCATCTTCGCGGTTGAAGTATCCCTTCCGGTGTTTGTTGTCAGACTTGGCAGAGGATGTCTGCAATTTTCAATTTACGATCAAGGATCATCCATTTTCTCGACGTTGGTTATTATTTTCCTGTTGGGGTCCTTGTGTTACTAATCATATTCTGAATTTGTCACTATCGAGGTTTGTCTCCTGACAATATTTGTCTTTTGTCTTGTTCTGTTCAGAGTTCGTCTCCTCTGGTATTTATTTCCTGCCTGTGCAACTTGAAAAAAGTCCAGGTTGTCGCACAACCTTGTTTTATTTCTTTTAATTGTTTAGGATGGCTGTCTCAAGCCTTCTTCTTGTGAAGAGGTGCTGTGCAAAACGGCTGAAGGCTTTGTACTCCTCTTCCGTGTCCACTAAGGTAGTGTTCATGGTTTATTGGATTATATTTTATTCTTGTAATGAGATGGAATTTGAGGTGTAAAGTAAAGTGTAAAGTGTGTTTAGGGTCAAACGGCACCAGGGGTTTCCCCCATCTCCGCATGGTATACATTGTCCTGTGATACAGAACACTGTAAAGGCCAGAGATTTAAAGTATATGGGTAATTGTTTACGTGTAGTGTTGTGTACCGTTGTTCCTCTGGCCATTTAGCCGCCAGATTCCTACTGAAGCCCGACGTTGCCAGCACTTCGCCCCATGGAAGCAGACCAGGTACACTAGTAGTTTAGCCGATCGGGCTAGCCGGGTGGGTAAAGTGCCTGCCTGGCAACCCAAAGGTCGCGAGTTCGATTCCCGCCTCGGGCTTGGATCAAAGTACTGCAAAAACCTTGGGAGGTGCATTATGGCTACAGAAGCCTATGCGCCAACAACTACCAAAAAAAAACAAAAAAAAAAAAAACTAGTAGATTAAGATAGTCACTGCCACCTAATCCTGAGATTTCAGGGGCTAGAAGCTAAATAAAAATAAAATAAAAAAAATAAAAAAATAATAAATAAATAAAATAATAATAAAAAAAAGAAGCTCGCACACACGTGAAATGATCGCGGCAGGGATAGCGCTAGAATTCGAGTGGCCCAAAGTTTTGTGGGCGAAGCAATTTGGGTGTAGTTAAATTTGGACGTGTAGGGTGTTTGCTGGCATACAGATAGAGTGGGGAAAAGGCTGGGGGAAGAGTTAGAAATATGAGGACGATAGAGAAGGCGACCCCAGAGAGTCAGTGAGGCAGACCCATGCCTTACCAGGCGAAAGGAGGGGGACAGCAGGGGGGAGGCGACAGGCCCGCTCCTCCCCCCTACCCAGGAAAGGGCATTTGAAAGGGAACCAGGCAAGAGAGTCTGGTTCAGATCACCAATAGTGGCGTGTCATTTATGTCTGGTACGGTATGTTGTCATGATTAAGACGCAGGTCTCAGCTTGGAATGCTGTCTTCTAGTCCAGTTCTTGATGTATGGTATTTTTTAGTTTCTTTTATAGGCATCTGAGGTAAGTAAAGTGTAAAGTGTAAAGTGTATTCGTGTCAAACGGCACCAGGGGTTTTCCCCCATCTCCGCGTAGTATACATTGTCATGTGAAACAGAACACTGTTGAGGCCAGAGATTTAAAAGTGTGTGGATATTGTACATGTGTACTGTCGTGTACCGTTGTTCATCTGGTCATTTAGCCGCTGGACCCCTACTGAGGCCCAACGTTGCCCACACTTGGCCCCGTGGAGGCAGACCAGGTACACCAGTTTTACAATTATTTACTCTGGCAGGCCCTGCCACCTAATTTCCTGAGATTTCAGTGGCTAGGACCTATGTAAAAAAAAAAAAAAAAAAAAAAAAAATGGGGTAGACGCTAGAGGTTTAGGTAAGGCCGAGATAGGTTTTAAATGAAGGTTAGGTTAATTTTTTACATTGAAATTTAGCAGCATGCAGTGGGACATTCACGGTCGGTAAAGGTAGAGTGGGGGAAGACTGAAGATTGGGGGGAACAGATAGAAGTATGGGAACGAAAGAGAAGGCGATCCCAGGAGTGTCAGTGGAGCAAGCCCCACCAGGGAGGAAAGGGGGGGGACAGGGGAGGGGATGAGACAGAGGCCTATCTCTTCCCCTTCCCTGCCTAGGGATGGGGTTTTAAAAGTGAACTGGGCAAAGGTGCCCAGTTTAGAACGCCAGGCGGCGTGCTGAAGCAGAGCTGCTGTGGTCATGTGGTCCAGTCATTGCGTCGCACATGGGAGAAAGAGTCCCGTCCAGAGAGAGATCATTGTCTAGTAGGAGTCCGCATATATGGTGTCGGATCGTCTATCATTTGCAATGGATGTTCAATCCTAGGAGACAGGGAGAGTGAGGTCCCACCATAACGGCCATAGTCTGGTTCAGTTTGGATGCTCATCTGCAGGGAGCCCTGGGCTAATGGCATGCATTATTGATTGCAATTTGTGTTCTCCTTCTTGCAAATAAGTCTTGTGCAAATTTGGCGAGCGCACTATATTCATCGAAGCTGTCCAGGAGATGGTGTTCCTGGTCCTGAGGTAAGTAAGTTAGTCTGGTGATTAAGATTCCGCGTAGGTCGTCGTACAGTGGACATTGGTGCATCAAATGTTGCCAGCTCTCGCGTTCCCCACATGGACAATGTGGGTCCTCCACAAGCCGAAAGGCTGCAAGTTTTTCATTGAAAGGGCCGTGACCCGTCAGGAGGTAAGTGGAGTGCAGTCCTGGGTGGAGCCAAGGCGGTGATTTAGGGTACACTTTGTGTATTTCCGGAAAAAATTTCCTTGTCACTTCTCCTTTGGTACTGTTTGTCCAGCGGGTTTGCCACTCTTGCTTTAGATGCCCTAATAATCGGGTTTTTTCTGTCTTTCTGTCATTTGTAAGTTCGATGGTGTACCCCATGAATGTGACGGGCATCCCTTTAGATAGGTAGTATGACAGGCCACACCTGACAATCTCCAGGTCCAGCGGGAGAACCCCCGCCAGCACCTGGAGCGCATGCGTACTGACAGTCCTGCATGCGCGGGTTATTGTTAGAAGGATTGATCTCTGGATTGAATCAAGAATTCTTTTATTTACGGCCATGGCTGTCTTGTGGAACCAGATTGGAGCAGCATATGAGATTGCTGGTATAAATGTAGCCTTATAGTAGAGAGAGAGTGTTCGCTTTTTCAGGCCCCAGTCACGCCTTGTAACACGGGCTACCAGTGCAGAGTAGTTTCTAATTTTTATTCTTAGTTGCTTGAGATGAGGTTGGAAGGAGAGATTGTTGTCAAGGATGACACCTAGATATTTCATTTGGGTGGTAAACTTTATCGTTTTTCCTTTTATTTTAATTTGCGGGGGTCTTCTGATATTTAATGATCCTTTGAGAAGGATCGACGTTGTTTTTGTCGGTTCAATTTGTAGGAAGTTTTCTTCCGCCCATTGTTGTAGGATCTCTAGGGCATGGTTTGCCTGTATCTCCAGTTGGGCCCTGGAGTCTGCAGCCACCATCAGTGCAAGGTCATCTGCGAAGGCTTGACACTTTACTTCCCCCAAGTTGGTGTCAAGGAAGTCGTCGAAGACTATATTCCAAAGCAGGGGGCCAAGAACGGACCCCTGCGGGCATCCTCTATGGATATTTCTTGTTATCCTTTGGAAGGGCGCTATGACTTCAATTCTTCTTTGGGACAGGTAAGCTTTGATAGTATTGTAAAGGTTTATGGGCGTATGAGCTTTGCGGAGTCTGCCAAGGACGCTTGGCCACCAGAGAGAGTCAAACGCCCTAGCAAAATCCACAGCGATCACCAGGAAATATTTACTTTGGCATGAATTGGCAGTATTTATAAGGTTCCTGATGGCTTCGATTGTTGACAGTCCCGGCCTGAAGCCATATTGGTTTGCTGCCTCTAGGTTTGCTATGGAGTAATACTGTTGAATCCGCTTGTATAAAAGTCTTTCATAGAGCTTGCTCAAGACCGACAGCAAAGCAATGGGCCGATAGGAGGTCGGAAGAGTTGGGTTTCTGTTAGGATTTTTTAGAATTAATTTTGTATTGGCAATTTTCCAGTCCTTGGGGAAGTACCCCTGTTTCAGACAACAGTTATAGAGTCGAAGTAGGAGTCCTGGTGTTAAATCCACAACACGCTTAATGATTTCCGGTTCAAGCATATCCTTGCCCGGGCATTTTCTAGTTTTTATCTGCGCAGCAGCGCTCTGAAGCTCTTCCTGTGTGAACGGCTGTTCCTGGTTGTCAGTGGCGTAGTCATCGTTTTCTTTACAAAGCCTGCATTGTGCTTGGGACTGCGGGTAAACCTGCTCCTTGAAGATCGAGTTGAGGATGTTTTCAATCGACTGCTCCCACGATGTTGTAAGCAGTCCCTGCGGTGTTCTGGTAGTAGTAAGGATTTCCCCCCTGGGGAGTTTGTTGGTGGTAACTTTATATACCACCCCCCAGGGATCTGTGTTTCCCATGTTGGAGACGAGTTGCTCCCAGGAGTTTCGTTTGCTTCTTCTGATCGAGTCCGTATACAAGTTTCTGGCAGCCTTGTAGCGCTGTCTCATGACTTCTACTTCAGCTTCTGGCCAAGAGCGCCGGGCTCTTTGAAATTCTTTCCTGCGCATGATGACCTCCTTCCGCAGTGACTGCAGATCCCGATTCCACCAAGGCACTGCCCCTGGGGATGGAATTTTCTTCTTAATTGCTATCTTGCTGACTTTGGTGATGAGTTCCGTAATCTTTCGTTGAAGGAGGTCCGGATCCTCTTCCAGCATCAGGTCCTGCTCTCCAGCATTTACTGCTGTGAGGAGCTTCTCAGCAAACAGATTCCAGTCTGCCTTGTTTATTGCATATCGGTTGTCCAGTTGTCTTGGGATCTGAGTTCTGGTTAGTGTCCTAGAGATTTTCAGCGTGATGACACGGTGATCGGAGGTTGTCCAGGAGTTTTCTACCCTCCAGTCAGAGACGTGGGCGGCCGTGTTGGTGGACGCAAGTGAGATATCAATTGTTGCTTCCCACAGTGTATTGCAAAAGGTGGGGAGTTGGTGCGGCTGGTTGAGTATGGCTAGGGGTGACCCCGCAAGGAAGTTTTCCAAGAGCTGGCCATTATTTGTTCCTCTTCTATCTTCGGTTGCACTATGCCAGGCAGGCGAGCGGCAATTGACATCTGCTCCGACGATGATTTTCTGGTTTGGAAGGACATCCAAGAGGTGTTGAAGGTAGTTTATGGCAAAAGTGATTTCTACCCCCGGTCTACAATATAAGGAGACCACATAGAAGGAACCTATGGGTGTGATTACGTGGGCGCAAGCTGCCCAGGTCGTACATAACTGTGTCACTTTGGTGGCTGTTATATTAGGATTCCTGATGAGCACCGCCGCCCAGGGAGTGTCTTCATCACACTGAATGGTCTTGTAAGTCAAAGGGTACCCCTTTACCTTTTTTGCGTTGGAATATGGCTCTTGGACAATAATTATATCGGCATTTTCCTCGTCGGCCTTCACTCTGAGCTGGTCAGCCACTGCTCTGGCCCGCTGTGCGTTGTGCTGAAAGATTTTGATTTCCGTGGTATTGAATTGTTTTGGCCTAGTTCCCATAATCGGTCCTGCTCTGGTACATACTCTTGGCTTTTGTATACGACGGGCACTTAGGATCTCTTATGGAATGATTGCTATTCATTTTCGCTGCCTTGCAGTTCGCACAGACGGGTTCTTTGGACTTGTTTGGGCAGCTATTAAAGTTGTGCCCTTTGTCGGAGCAGTGGCCGCATGTTGTTGTTGTTTGAACACAGGTGTGGGAAGTGTGGCCGAACCTGCAGCATTTAAAGCATTTGGGAACGATCACATGTTCCCTGAAGCGGTGACAGCTCCACTCGATGTATATTCTCGTTTGGGTTTTTATCGCTTGCCAGGCCTCCGGGGAGAACTCCACAATCCAGTTATTGGCGTTTCTGTCTTTAGGCTTGGTCGCATATTTTGGAATTACTGACCTTTGCGGGTTTTGGTCGGGGAGCCGATCCCGAAGGTTCCTTGTAAAGATTTCCTCTGTTAGTTGTTGTGGGGTAATATTTTTTCCAACGTCAAAAATAATGGCAGTTGGTCCCCTTCTCTTTGGCAGCTCTGCAGTTAAGCCTAAAGTCGCGATTTTAGGATTCCCTATTATACCTTGTATTTCTTCTCTCGTCTCAGTTTCTATCGCTATTCCCGTACTTCTAATCTTCCTTATTGACTTGATTCGTGTTGTCTTGAAGTCGTCTTTCATTGATTCCATTACTTTAGTTTTAATTTCCTCACTGGTGGTTGCTGGTTCACTCTCCTTCGGTCTTAGGATGATCAAATTTGGCCGCTGGACAGGTGGTTTCTTTTTTGTTTGCGCTACATCTGCCGAGGGAGAGGGAGCGGCGGGTGTCCTCAGCGCAGCAGAGTAAGAGAGAGAGCGCTGTGGCATTTGCTTTTCTCTCCCTTCCATGAAAGCTTCAAGCTTAGCTTTCGCCCTTTCTTGTTGGAGGTGTTCGTTCATTGCGATGGTTTCCAGTTTGTTCCAAAGGATTACTATGTCTCCTCTGACGGCCGTAGTGATCCTATTGTTGTTGTCTTTCATTATATTTTCCAGCTTGGTTCGAAGTATCGAGACCTGATCCAACACAGTATTTTTGTCAGTAGTGGGAGCTGGGAGAGGGCGAGCTGGAGTAGCAGGGGAGGCCTGCACATATCCGTCCAAGGATTCATTTGCAGCAGACGGGACACGGAGAACTGGAGTGGCAGTTTTTAAGCTAGAGGAGATAGCTGCAGTAGTCGAGTGAGCTGGTGTCGCGGGTGGGAGCTGAAAAACTGGAGTTGATGCAGGTGGAGCATTAGCAAGGGACTCCAGGATGGAAGCAGCCACTGGTGTGGACATGATAAAGTCCAGTTCACCCGTGAAGGACTGGTCCGGTTGAGTAGCACGAGGGCTGCTGTTTCTCTGTCTTGTCAAGGGATTATTAGTAAGTTCTCCTAGGTTAGTAACAGCTTCAGAATGGCTTCGTTTATCGAGCTCGGTGGAATACACCTGGCTGTTACTGACATGACGCCTTCTACTATTCTGCAGTGGGCAAGGTGGCGTCAAGTGGGAGTCAAGCAGCAGTTTGGGAGGGGAATCCACGGCTGAGTGGGAAGGGATCCCTTGCCCATTCGCCGGCTTTTTTTCTCGGCAGCAGCATGCAATGAATTTCGCGCGAGCTGCGCTTGATAATTTTTTCAGGCTTATATAAGAGAGACCCGAGCAGCTCTGGCAAATTTGGAATTTGCATTTGGAGCATTTGATGTATGCACCTTTGTTTTCTTCGTTGGTTACTTTTTTGCAAATTCTGCAGATATTTGCATTTTTAAAACTATTCGCCCCTTCCATAATAAACAAAACAACTGTACGTGAAGACTACGATTTGGTAGTCACACAAAACTTAAGCCTGTTAGTCACTGCAGCAAAACAAAGCTTTCTCCAATTGTGAACGGGACCTCCTGCTGTAGGGTATTGCCGCAGGCAGGGAGGTGACACGAAACGGAGAGAGAGCGAAGGGAAAATGTTATTGGTCAGCGAAGCTAGTGTCCACTAACTGCAAATTATGCTATACAGTACAAGAATAACTACAAGCTAGCGTCCATCTTGAAGAAGTGCATTGTCCCAAGCCAAAAGGAGAAATATACAAAATACTTAACTTTTGCTGGAGCAACGCAGCTGAAACTTCATACACGAGTAGACGGGCGTTCATCGATGGTTACTGGATCACTTGAATGGTTGAGCATTTAATATAATTCACTTAAGTCACTGTTTATTAAGAGCGCTAAACACGCACGGTATACTAATAGGCGCCACCTGGCGGAATCGGCATCTGAGGTGTGTGTGAATCTGACATTCACATCAGTCACCTTTCAGGAAGGAGTAGCATATTAGATTCATTACATGGAGTAGCATATTAGATCCGCCAATGGATTCCTCATACTAAAAGGAATTTCCTGGTATACGATTCATGTGATGGAATGTCAAGGTGATGCTGGCATATTTTTGACTAGTTATTATTATTATTATTATTATTATTATTATTATTAGCTATATGGTGCAAGGAAACCTGAGGCTTATGCTGCACCAGCCAAAAAAAAAAAAAAAAAAAAAAAAAAAAAAAAAAATCCGGAGTTATCCTGAGAGAGAGAGAGAGAGAGAGACAGAAAAAGACAGACAGACAGTCCTGACTATGAATCTGACATTCTATTGTAAGAACGAAACGCAGACAATTGGAACCTGGCTCCATCATGATAACGCACATTCACATAATGCCTGTCTTATTTGACTATCTAGCGATACACAACGTTCCTGTGGAACCATATCCTCCCTGCTCGATTTAGCGGCTAGAATTCGGTGTCATGCAGATATTGTCGACCACAGATCCCTTTTGAGTTTCTTTCTTTACCTGCAGACCACCAAAAATAAAATACTTTGTTTTGTTTTCAATAATAATAATAATAATAAAAACTCTGTTATGGTTGTTGGGTTTTAGGAGCATTCGCTACTAATGCCTTGTTGCTCCTTGTATATTTTCTGTAAATTGCATGTTCCGAGGTCGATTTTCAGTTTGCTGGACGAACAACCCGAGTTTCCGGGCGAAAAAAAATCATGCTACCCTCGCTTGAGACCAACTAACTCAGGCACGTTGTGAAAAAGACCCATAAAAATTTCGGGATCCAACTGAGGTCTTTTCTACCCGATGGTGGGGAGAGGGCGATTCTACCAACTGTGCTGTCCACGAGGACAAGAACAGTGTTATACTGTACACAGTTGCTTCTTTCTCTCTCGGCTTCCAGAAATGCCAGAGAAGGGAAGGGTAAAGTCTAAACTTATCAGAATTTGTGTGACTGGTAAGCTTTTTTGTTGCTGTGTAATTCTTTCGTAGTGCATGTAATGAGGCAGAATGTTTATCTATTCGCGGAACTACGAACTCCTTCGTGGACCTCTCTTGGATTCGGGCGTACAGTTTGCGTGCTCTGTGCTGGATGAGTTCATTTTATATAAGTTGATGGTTTGATGTGCAAACTTCGGTTTGCTGTTACAGCTACGTACAGAGTGATGCATTCACACTACTCGAACGATAGCTCTGTTTGTGTGTGGAACCAGTCTCAGAACTTTTCGGTAGGCCTTTGTACATTAGGAGTGCCTGCAGAAGAGTTGCGAGAATTCAAGGGATTTCGAATATCCTCCACCGTTTTACTTTTACGTCCTCAGAGAAAGGGCAATATATTCGTTTCTTTCCTTGCTGTTCAGATTTTTCATTATTCAACACAACAATTGAATTACTTGTCTCGTCTGCTAAAAGCATTCTGTTGTGTCTACCTTGCCATATTTCCCTGGTCTCGGGCTCCATTTTTCACGTCTATTAACGCAAGTTGTTTCGACTTGACGTAAGAGACAGACCAGAAGAGGACTGCCACGCGTCCTAATGACTTTGGGTCATAAAGGATGCTCAAAAATATGGGGACTGAATTTTTTTTTTAATGAGTATATGCAATTGTACATATATACGAAGGCTTTCCCAATAGCCGACAGCAGCTTCCCCAAGGCGAATCATACATAAGGCTGGCCCCAGTCTGAACAAGTATGATCATAATCCTATTTGTTAGCTACAGACTAAGGTAGCGTTCATGGTGCATTCCTTTCACCTGCAATAGCCATGAACCCCATTAATCACATTCAAGTGTCACTTTAAACAGTAAACTTCTTTACTCCCATCTCTCCTCCCCCTCCAGTTAGTTCTCCTCAACTTTTTGTAGAATTAAAAACCGGTTTGAGGCTGTGAAATGTTTGTAGCCCACTATCCTGTGTTACCCCACTTTCTTCCCTCTCTTTGCTTCCGGTCTCTACCTCTTTTTTTCAGTCTTCGGTCACTCTTGAGACTCAGGTATGTGCGAGAAACTAGCTGTCATTTACCCCTGCAAGATAGATTTTTTCCAAAAAAAAAGCGTTTGTGGTCACTATATTTCTTAATTTACACTTATTCTTCTGCGATAAGCTACTGTATTAGGCTGTAAGGTGTTAAATTTTGATTATTATTATTAGTAGTATCTGCTTATTGCCCATTTCATGAGAGCCAACTCCTGGACAGCGGTAAGCTGGGGGGGGGGGAGGTAATATTGATATTCTGAGATTAAAGCAGGGACATGTCCTGGGTTACACTGAGCAACGTGTATGCTTAACCTGAAAGATGTATATATAGATTTTCCCTCCCCCCAATACATACATGTTATTCCAGTTTGTGGGATATCGAAGTATCAAAAATTCAGTTTGATACTTAATTTCGTCTCTAATCTGTACTGTAGAATGATATGCGTTGCTATTGCATTTAAAAAAATGTAACAACGCATTGGAATATGCTATGAACGATTTGATTACAGTGTTAACATTAATAATAATGTGTATGAGTTAATGTACATATTAAGAAAGCTCATTGAAGTAAAAACGGTCCATCGGTTGAGTCTTTATATATATATACACTGAGTGATCACTGAATTATGACCACTACTATGAAAACTGAATGCGACCTGTTGATCACGTGAGGTTTGTTTGGTTTTTTTTTTAAGGAGCATTAGCAACTAAGGCCATATTGCTCCGGGAATATGCGGTGGTCATTCCCTAACCTTTCCGCATCCTCCGTATTTGGTGGTGACGGGCTCGAACCCCGGTCTAATCAAGAAGCGTGTGCTACCCTCTGCTGCCCCTTTCCACCTGGCTACGGAGGCGCCTCACGTGAGGTACGAGAATGCGGAGTTAGTCGACCTACGTAGCATAGATAAGGTGTCAGTGGTTCAGTAGGTAGTAAAATTCCGAGCGTAATGGGTAAAAGGAAGGATTGTGGGTGCTCCACGTGCTGGTGCCTCGATTTTCCAAACAGCCAGCTGAACTGGTGGGGTGTTCGAGAGCAGCCGTAGTTAATGTACCAGGACTGGCGTCAAAATGGTCAAACAACGACAGCAAAAACTGCAAAGGTCAGCGAAAGGTTGATGTTAGAGGTGAGCACCGGGTCCGACGATTCGTACAGGCGAAGAGGTGCAGCACCGTTGAAGAGTTCACTACCCAATACAACATGGGCTAACCCGGAACAATATTATCTGGCATGACCATGCATAGCACGCTCGCACGTATGGGCTATAACAGCAGACGACCCCTACGGCATCCTCTCCTAACCAAGGTTCATTGGCGTAAAAGACTCGCCTGGTGCAAAGAGCATGCAAGTTGGACGTTAGAAGACTGGAAGAAGGTGTGCTGGTCGGATGAGTCACATTATTTACTCCACACCTTCGATGGTCGTGTACGGATTTGGTGTTAACAACATGAGTCTCTTTTTTTTTTTTTTTTTTTTAATAATAGCCATATGGTGCAAGGAAGCCTCAGGCTTATGCTGCATCAGGAAAACAAAAAGTTCCCGAGTTACCTTGAGAGAGAAAGAGAGAGACACACACACACACACACACACACACACACACACACACACACACACACACACACACACACACACACACACACACACACACACACACACACACAAGTAGAAGGGAATCACCAAGAAAGAGAAGAATGATGATATCCAGCTCAGGACCCTGGGTGTGCCAAGCCCATACTCACCAGATGTGAGCCGCCGGGGTTTTGATCCATCTTGCATGGTATCAAAAGTTCAGGTCGTTGGAGGCGGTTGTATGGTGTGGGGCATGTTTCACTGGCAGGAACTTGGACCCCTGGTGCATGTTGAACAACGTATCAGTGGTCTCCCGTATCGTCAACTGCTTGCTGACTGTGTACACCTCGCTATCTTACACTTTTCCCCCAATGGCGATGGTGTCTTCCAAGATAACAATGAGCCGAGCCATCGGGCGGGTACTTGATGTGCAGGAATGGTTTGAGGAACACAGTTATGACTTCCAGCTTATCGATTGGCATCCGAACTCCACCGATTTCAATTCCATAGAGCACTTGTGTGACACTAATGGAAAGGCATATCAGGCGTCTGGATACACCAATCACCTCCATACCTGCATTGCTAGCCGCATTACACACAGCTTGGTTGGCCATACCTCTCGAACGCTTTCGACATCTTGTTGACTCAATACCACGTCGGATAGCTGCTGTACTGAGGGCCAAAGGAGGACCTACGAAGTATTAGGTAGGTAGTCATAATTCAGTGATCATTCAGTGTGTGTATGTGTGTGTGTATGTGTGTGTGTGTGTATACTGTATATATATATATATATATATATTTTTTTTTTTTTTTAACCTGTCAGCTTTTTGGTTTCCCTCGTGTAAATAAAATAAATAAATATATTTTCTGTTTATACTCCTGGACGCTCACACTGCCACAGGAGTTAATCTGGTATCCTTGAAATCATAACGATAAACGTGTGTGTATGTGTTTCCATTAGTTAGGTGTTCGTGTGCCTTCTACTGGCACAATTTATCGAGGTCAATGGACAGATTATCAATCAGATGTAACGTGTTTCCAGGAAACGTGCATCTCAAACCTTTGAGGTTGTTAAAAATGTTTCTGAGTAGGAAGCTTTTCTACTTGATTTCTTACAGAAATGTGGGGAGTTTTAATCAGGTCTGTGATATCAGGAGCGTGGAGGCGTCCTGTGATGAGTGTGGATGGTGCAAGTAGGTCATTTGCCAGAATCTGTTGTTTCTATGGGATGACTTTGAGATTGATGTAGAGTTGGGTCCTAGAAATAGTGTACTGGTTGCCAATCCACCGTTTGAACCATTTCAGAAGCCAATATTCGAGACTAAGGAACTTTTTGGAATGTGTTGTAGGGACAGACCATATACACTGCTCGACAAAATTAACAGAACACGTATAAAACGTGGTGTAACTCTTGCAGATTGCGACGAAGCGGGATTGGTATGGTGATATACCATAGAATAACGATGATATGAGACAACGAGAAACTTCAGGCAGGTATATATATTTATAGTGGTTGTATAAGATTATTATTAAATTAAAACCACTTAAAATGTAGGCAAACAGCCTAATAAACGTATTATTAATTTTCTTCACATGGTATAAGAGTGGTTTTAATTTCATAATAACCTTAAGGGAAAACAACCATGTAGCGTCCTTCCCTAACTATATTGGTTATATAAGAATTACCAAAAAGGTTACATTACAGAAGTCGATGCTCAAAGATATGATCACATGACATCAGTACGGCGTATGATCCCGTCCAAAGGCTAAACAGGCCTGACAGCGATGAACCATGCTCGATATAAGGGTGCCAATAAGATTTTGTGCCAACAAATCCCATTCTTCCACTAGTACAGACCTTGGCTCACCAAGTGACCTAGAAGTTGGCTGTCGGCGTGAAATGCCACGCCCAAGGGCGTCCCACACTTGATCGATCGGATTTAAGTGTGGCGATCGTGCTGGCCACGGCTGTCGTTGGATATCTTCAGTTTCAAGATATTCCTCCACCACTTGACCTCTGTGTGCAGTGGCTTTGTCGTGCATTCAAAGAAAATCTGGGCAAATCGCACCCCTAAAAAGTCGCACATAGGGTTTGGGGATCTGTTCTCTGTATTTCTGCGCAGTTAGTACCCCTATCAAAAATATGAAGAGGGATGCGGCCGTTCATCATTATTGCGCCCCACACGAGAACACCGCATGCACCGTAAATGTCACTTTCTCTGTTGTTGGGATGGTACCGCATTCCTCGTTGTATCCAGATGAAGTAACGTCTAGAATCTGTTTGTACGCTAAAATGGGACTGGTCCGAAAACAGAACTGTACTCAATTTGTCAAAGCTCCAAGTTCATGGCACCAGTTTCGACGAGGTCTGCTGTGGTTTGGGGTTACTGGGATGGAACCACTGGCTTCCTTGCGTTGCGTGGAGTCCACTTAAATTGAGCCTTCTTAACATAGTCCGGTTGGAAATCTTTTCACCTGTGGTCGCAACAGCGTCAAGAGACAGTTGATGACAGGTCATCGTAGGGTTCCGTCTTGCTGTTAGAGTCAGATAGCGGTCTGTTCTGGTTGAGCTAGCCCTCGGGCGACCTTGGACAGTTCTTGTAATGGTTGCTCTCTCCTGAAAATGTTTTCATAGAGCCGAGACGACAATGGAGGTGGCACGTTGGCTTAATGTTTTACATTATTAGTATTATTATTATTTTCTCCTAAGAAACATCCGCTTACAGCTATTAGCCAGGGGGTGCACATTCATATATACAAATATAAGGTATATACTGTACATAATTATCTATTTATGATTTATACAAATCATTGTCTTTATAAATTGTACATTGTCTAATTAATTATATTATACATATCATTGCCTTATTTTACATGACAGGCAGATAGAAAGAGAGCACAAGCATAATTTGCAATTTTACAAGGAATTAGAGAATGTTCACATCTACACCACTATTTACAGCGAGATAACAGAAAGACAAGACGTCCAATATCAACATAACAGGAGCACCAGTGCGGAGCAAAAACAGTCCCGACTAGTTCATTCTTCATTTCCCGCATTCTCTTCTGTTTTCATATGTGAGCTTCACTCAACATTTATAGGTGGAGTAATGCGTTTTGAAACACTTCAGTCCTGTATCTCTTCTCTGCGCAAAGCCTTTCTGGGTCTACTTGAAGATCGTTGAACATCTTAATGGTGTTCAAAGGGAAAAAAAATCGCCGAAGGCTTTCCAACTGCGTGAGGGCGCTACTGTTTGGAGGGGATGGTGTTCTATTCGCCCACCTTTGCGTCATGCGGGGCCGAGTCAGCAGGTAGTCAGTTTTCGGCGAGTCGAGTCTCCCAGTCAGCAGTTTTGCAAGCGTGAGAATGTTCTTGGTGACAATAATGTGAGACCAAGGCGTGACATCCAAGTTGGCATATAAAATGGTTCTTGAGATTGTAAATGGCTGCGTAGTGATCCTGTTTAACCATCTCAGCATCCAGTACTCTAAACCCAGGAAAGCCTTGATGGTAACATCTGGGGCAGAAGATCAAATCTGAGATGCATAGAGAGCGATGGGGAGACGCATCTTAAAATATATTGCTTAACAAGGTCAGTGTTCCTGATACCTACCAGTTCTTGTCTGGAGGTCCATAGCGCTGCGTACGTTTCTTCTTTACATGTCCGAAATGGGGTGTGAAGTTTAGGTTTTCGTTCCATTTCAGACCAAGATCAATATGTGTCCTGACTTTTTTGACCACACTACCATTTACGCGTATTGATATGTGGTTTTTTAATACCTTGTTGGTGAAAACCATTTGTGCTGTCTTGTGTTCATTTAGTCGGAGCCCCATGCAATTAAGATATTCTTGCAACTCGGCGATTTTGGAGTTTGCTTCGTTGTTGCGTTGTAAAGATGTGTTTTGGTCATTCGAGGTGACGAAAAATTTCAAGTCGTATGCATATAAGACAAATTGTTTATGATTTTGGGTCAGGAAGGGATGCAGTGCTGTTGCAAAGAGAGTAGCAGAGAGGACACCACCCTGTGGGACTTCCCTGTTGACTTGGAAGGTCTCTTTGTAAATTCCATTTATGGCAGTGATGTGTCTCTCCCTCAAAGAACTCGTTATTATAGCTAATACGTGCCCAGTTATACGGAAATATTCCTCCAAGATCATAGTAATAGCCGAGATGGATATACTGTCGAAAGCGGATGCAACATCTAAGAAGACAGTGTCTAATTTCTGTCTGAAGTTAAGGGCGTGTGATACGGGGGGGAATGATACGCGAATTTTATTCTTTTGATATCAAACTCTATGATTTATTATCTTTTACAAATCTCTATCCCTACTTGGAACCTTCATTAGGCTTAAGAAATTTATTTTTTTCTAACCTTTCTTGAAGCAAAGGGGGTTTCCTCTCTTCCCTTCCAAGACTCACAAGCTATCCCTGCGCAGTTAATCAGCACCCTTTCTTACTCACTCCTTTGTCATTAAGGTTTTTGTATCAGAAAATCCAAGTTGGAGGAAATACTAATTTTCTCTTATTTGTGTTATTATCTCCCCGTGCTAGAATAGTTCCCGTGACTTACAGTTAATGCTTGGTGTCAATATCACACATAAAGCTCATGATAAAACAAACTAGATTTATTTACTTGTTTAAACAAGATATTTACACACACTATATAATTCATAATATCCAATTTCTTACAATCCACCAATTATTAATATACAAGGGGTAATTCCATTAAGTTTCACCTTCATCCTATATACTCTAGAGAGGAATGTTCTACTGAATTTCTACAGAATAAATATTATACACTGTTATTGCTAGTTATACATTCCATGAACTTGACCTTTTTCAGGTTTAACAACTTTCCTTATTTTTCAGATACTTCTAATCACAGATGCGTAACACTCACACACTTTCTATCTCTCTCCCAAGTTATTGACTCTAATTTCTATCACTTACAATATAGTGTTCATCTGGTTTCAGTTCTTTACTGAACAAGTTCTCTCGAAGTTGTTTCATCGAGAGGGTTTCCACAGTATCATTCACTTGTCCTGTCCATTACTTTTTATTTCGTTTATTTCTTTATAACACCGTTTCTGTTAATAAATATTCTACATAAACTTACTTGCTTTCCTTTTCTACCACCTGGATGAGTTTTCCTTCTTTGCTTCTTCCGCTGTTTCCTCGCTGGACTTGGCCACCGCAGACTCGTTAGATGTGCTCCCGGCTCGACCTCAGACGTTCCTACCGCGCACAGGATCTTTCTCCAGGACTGTTGCTTTTAGCCCTCCGTGGATAACTCGAACGACCTTCCTTACTCTGACCATTCTGCCTTTTTTTTGCTATTATTTTTTTCCACTATACTATCATTTTATCGGAACTTTCTATATGCGTTTCCCGCACTCACAAAATTATCTTTCCGCCACTCTCAAGCCTCTCCCCTGAATTTTCTCCGGATCCTTTCCTTCCAGGTTTCGGGACACTTATTTGTTTCAATCTGATGCATGAAGAAGAGGATGGCTCTCCTCTTCTTCATGCATCAGATTTTTGTTTCCAACTCTCCTTTATCTCTCCCTCTTCATCTTTAATTTCATTCGCTCATTTTTTTCCACGTCGTCCCGACCCGCGTCTGGTAGGTCGAGCTCCCTTCTTTGTTTCGAGAACATCCGGGCGCTAAGCAATCTCAAGACCTATCCTTGGGATGACCATTTCACTTTACCTCTTCCATCAACCTTCCTTACGAGATGCCGCCTGTGAAATTATTGAGAGTGCCTCCCGTGTCGGCTTGTTTGGACTTTGTTTACCACACTATCACGTTGAGCTCTCTGATCTGGGTCTTCCCTTTGGATGGAGTCCGAAACCATTCTAGGGGTGCATGCGTTCTTTTGTCCCCTGCTACCGTCAGTTGGCTACAGCCCTTTTTTCTGTACGCATGAACTGCGTAAAACTGGCCTACCCATTGTATCACAGTCCGGTCAGCGTCCCTCCTGCTGCTACGCTAATCTCTCACTATTGAAAGTACACAGCACAAGCAAATATGCTGAGTGCTTGTCTGTTTCTAACTTAGATATTTATCAAAATTTGGTATTTATAAACTCCGAAAAATATATGTAAGAATAGTTCTTACAAGATCTTTGTGGGATCACTGAATGAAGGTACTCCGGTCTATGCCCGAAGCAGTGATGGTTGATGGTATTTAAAATGGATTTCTCAAATATTTTTTGAAACGAGCATCCAATTGCAATAGGTCTGTAGTCTTTGGCGAATTTACGATTGTTATTTTTGGGAACAGGTTTAACGAAATATGTATTCCATATCTTCGGAAAGTGGTTTTCACTTAAAATTTTGTGGAAAATGTGAAGGAGCAGATCTATGATGTATACACTGCTGATCGTAATCATGAAGAGAGAGAATTTATCAGGCCCAGTTGTGGCTTTATTCCTGAGGCTATTCACAGCAGCTTTAACGTCATCTCTAGCGATATTGATTTGAGACAGTTCAGGATAGACCTCTGTCTTCAGTTTGCTGATTGCTTCGCGGATTTTCTCTGCGTTGACTTCACTTTCAACTTGATTTTCTGTCAGAGGAGTTCCAAAGGTGGCTTTGGTCCATTCTGAGAAGATGTGCTCGGGCATTATATCCGTACGCCTTTTCTTATTATATATCCTGCTTCCTTTCTTTAAATGTGATCGCACCATGTCATAGTGAGCTTGACGTTTCAATTGAATGAACCGCGCTCTAGCTTCTTTATATCGAATATAATCAGATGGGTGTTCAGTTTTTTTCCATTTTCTGAAGAGTTTTTGCTTGTTCTTGAAAGAATATTTTATTTGTGGACTAAACCAGGAATTTGCTCGATCGGAGATTTTAATGCGTTTTGATGCACCCTCAAGAGCAATAAAGTGAAGTGTATCCGAAAGTGCTTCTAAGGCATCGTCTACGGGGAGTTGGAAGAGATTTTGCCAGTTGAAATTCGCGAGCCGTTTCAAAATTACGTCTGGTTTTATATACTTGGTTGAGAAGATAAAATCAGCGTTGTTTTCCCACCTCCAGTGCTTTTTGACTACAAGCTTGACTTCTCAGGTTGGCTTGGATTGAGATAGGGATGTGATCAGAAGCGAAGAGAGTCGTACTGTCAGTTAATGTGATGTGTAGAGCATTATAGTATACCAGGTCAAGGCGCTGTGTGCCTCTTGTGAGGGGCGTTTCAAGTTGTTTCATCGAGAGGGTTTCCATAGTATCATCCACTTCGCTCTTTGCATCTTTGTGCTTAGGAAGAGGCATGTTCAAATCTCCCATCACGATAGATTCTACATTTTGGTTGAAGTTTGCGACGAGCCAAGTAAGGAGTTCATTCCTGGCTTCGCTGTCATGGTTGGGTGGAAGGTACATAATACAAATTTGTACATTCTTTGTACCTTCTCTGAAGATTGCTGAGACGGCTTCAAAATTTTCCGAGTGTGACTCTTGGTTTTTAATTACAGAGAAATTATTCTTATAGAGTATCATTACTCCTCCTCCTCTTTTGTTTTCTCTTCCTCTTGTAACGCATTTAAAGCCAAAATTGTCAGCCAGAGCATCTAGCTGTCTATTATTTTGAAGCCAGGTTTCTGTCCGGCAGATGAATTCATATTCCCAGCTAAATAGAAGGTTCTGCAAAGTGTGAAGCTTATTGGCTATGCTGCGCACATTTTGAAGGTAAAGAGAGACTTGCATATTTTCTTTCGAGTCTGATGAGAAACGTGCCACCTCCGCCTGCAACTGCCCAGCTTCAAGTCGTCCAACGACCTGCCATCATCTAAACGACAACTTCCCAACTTGAGTACTGGAAATGTGGCTATCCCTCCCACTGAGCAAGTTAATAAATGAGAATGAAGTGATGTGATCGTGAACTGTGTTTTTATAGTTGTTATTGAGTTTCAGGAACATTAGCGACTAAGACCATATTTCTCCGTATACGGTGTCTGTAAATTGCGTGTGTTCGGTGGCCGATTATCTGTTTGCTGGACGATAAACCCGAGTTTAAGTAGTACTGTAGTGGTAGTAATGGCCATATGGTGCAAGAAAGCCTATGCTCCTGAGGTTCCCCCATATCCGCGTATTTTCTATGTTTCGGGCAAGCCTGAGATTTTTTTAAAAAATGTATATGGTTCATGAGCTATGTGGCGTGTTATGCCCTTTGTTCATCCGGCCTATTAGCCGCCAGGCCCCTAGTGGGACCTGACGTTTCCACAATCTGCCACGGGGAGGCTGGCCGGGTGTACACAATGAGGCTATTTTACTCTGGCGGATCCTGCCACTTACTTTCCTGAGATTTCAGTGGCTAGGACCTAAAAAAAAAAAAAAAAAAAAAATATATATATATATAAAATAAAATACATTGGAGAAGTCGCGAGCGTAAGTTTAGTTAGTTAAGGTTCTTTTAAACATCGTTTGGGGTTTACACTGAAAGTCTGTAAGGCCTAAAAGGTCGGGCATAAATTTTGCTGTCTTAAATTTTGATGTTGGGCTGATCGCTATGTAAGATGACAGTTTTGTGACAGGTGGGAATAGGAAGCAAAAAGGTCGATAGAGAAGATGACTCCCCCCGTTTTTCAGTGGAGCATGCCCATGCCCCACCAGAGGGAAAGAAGGATGGCAAGGGGAGAAGAGGATTCTCCCCCTGCGAGGAAATGGGGTTTAAAGAGGCTCCTGCAGGTGCAGGATCTGAGAGCCAGATGGCGCTCTACTCTATCTCTCGGACGCTTCGTCAGTGTGACGAGAATTTGTCTTGTCTGGGGTAGTTTTCCTCAAGATAGTTGTTTTCTCCTTTTCCTGTGAGCAACTTTGATTAGACTTTTAGGCGCTAATGGTGCATTTTTCTGTACTGTTGAATTTTCTTCTTTGATTCTGGTTTGTTTGAGTTTCTCCGTTGTTCTGGTTCATCCATTCCTTCTAAGTTTAGGCTTTTCTATTGAGTGTTGTTGTCTTCCTGCTGGACAGGTTATATTGCAATACTTTCAAGACTCTTGAAAGGGGTACTACTTGAAAAGACCAACTCTCGGTCCTCTTAAAAGGACCAACTCAGTCCTTTCAAGAGGACCGAGTTGGTCTTTTCCGGTGCTAGTTTTAGGTTATTTAGTTTAATCCAATCCTGTAGGATTTGCAGCGCTCCATTTGCTTGTTTTTCAAGGTTGGCTCTTGAATCAGCTGCTGTGATTAAAAGTAAATCATCGGCAAAAGTCTGGGCCTCAACCTCCCCCAGATCCTTGCAGAGAAAGTCATCGAGGACAAAGTTCCACAGGAGCGGCCCCAGAACAGAACCCTGGGGGCAGCCTCTGAGAACTGCTCGCGATAGGCTGGAATAGGGCGCAAGGATCTGCACTTCCCTGTCAGTGAGATAGGACTTTTCACAGTCAAATAGACTAGCATTAGCATTAGCATTAGTAGAGGCATTTGATGCAAGAAAGCAAGCTTATGCAGCATCAGCCAAAAAAAAAAAAAAATAATAATAATAAATAAATAAATCAATAAAAAATAACCACTTCCACATCACCCCTCTGTTCGTTCGAAATACCTGTCCAGCTGAGCCTTAAACTTATTCAGGCTATCAACCTCCACGACAAGGGATGGAAGTCTGTTCCACCAACCAACCACCCGCTGGCTAAAGGCAAATTTCCTCACATCTATCCTACATCCGTCTTTCCTCAATTTGAATTTATGCCCTCTCAGGTGATTATTCTGAGCAAGAGGAAGAATCCCATCAGCATTGAGCATGCCCAAACCATTCAAGGCTTTATACACCTCTATCAGATCACCTCGCTGGTGCCTAGTCTCCAGACACTGTAATTTGCAAAACTTAAGCCTTTCTTCGTAAGAGCACCCCTTTGTTCCATTCACCAATCTTGTTGCCCTTCTCTGTACTCCTTCCAGCATCTCTACATCCTTCTTGAAATGAGGCCTCCAGACCTGTATACAGTACTCTAGGTGTGGCCTGACCATTGCCTTATACAATGGAATAATCACCTCCTTATCCCTGCTAGAAATATTCCTATATATCATCGACAATACACCATGAGCTACTCTTGCAGCCCGTCTGCACTGCTCAGAAAACTTCATATCTGTCTGCACAACCACCCCCAGATCCCTTTCATTCTCTACCACTGTCAGTGTAGTACCACAGAGTTGATACGTTGCTCTGGGGTTGCTGTTTCCCATATGTAGTACTTTACATTTGTCAATGTTAAACTTCATTTGCCACCTCTCAGCCCATCTGCTCAGCCTGTCCAGATCCTGTTGCAGTAGCATAGTGTCCTTGACAACCCTGCCAACCTTCGTATCGTCTGCAAACTTGGACATTAAGCTTGATATACCATCATCAGTATCATTTAGAAATACAGAAAACAATAATGGACCCAATACTGAACCCTGAGGGACTCCACTAATAACATTAGTCCACGATGAGCAGTGTCCATTGATTACTCTCTGTCTTCTCCCCCTCAACCACCCCTTTATCCATAGCAGCAATTTGCCTCCAATGCCACACTGCTCCAATCTGTGCAGCAATCTTCCATGTGCAACAGTATCAAAAGCCTTTCTAAGATCCAAGTATATAATATCAAAGTTATTCCCTGCATCCAGTTCTTTTGTGACTACATCATAGTATCCAATCAAATTGGTCAGGTAAGACTTCCCCTTAACAAAACCATGCTGTGTCTGAGCTATAACTGAAATCTTGTCTAAATGAGCCTGCAGTGCTTCTTTAACCAGTGCCTCCATTAATTTTCCGGGAACAGAAGTTAAACTAACAGGTCTATAATTACTTGTGTCGCCCTTTGATCCTCCTTTGTGAATTGGGATCGCATTTGCACATCTCCAGTCCATGGGTACTTCCCCTGAGTCCAAGGAAGCTCTCATAGTTATAGCTAAGGGTTTGCTTACTTCCTTTGCTGCCTCCTTTAATATAACTGGATAGGTCCCATCCACCCCAGGTGCGTTTCTTGTATTTATCTTCAACAATTTCTCCTCCACTTTACTCTCAGTTATTACAAGATTCTCTAGTTTACTGCCCGAGTTGAATACACCTCTGGCATTCCCCTCGCTGAATAACTCCTCATGGGTGAATGTCGATGCAAAATATTCATTTTGTTTGTTAGCTACCTGAGCAGGATCATCAACAGTTGAACCATCGATATCAAGTGGACCAATCTGATTCATCCCCTTCCTTCTTGAGTTTACATAAGTAAAGAACTCTTTGCTGTTTTTCTTTGCATCCCTGGCCAAAGATTTCTCGATTCTGCCTTCGCCTGCCTAACCTCCTTTGTAGCTTGGTTACAGATCAACTTGTATATCAACTTGTTACAGATCAATTGTATCAACTTACAGATCAGGCTTCTGTGAGACGTGTTAATTTGTATGTATCCCATGCATTTTTCTTCTCATTAGTTCATCTGACATCCACTTAGGCCTAAACTTTGAACAGTATTTCTTAGTTGGTATGTAAAGCCTAATAGCTTCCAAGATAAGTTCTTTGAATGCTTCCCATTTTGAATTTGCTGTTGGTAACATCATCAGTTGGTCCCACTGTATAGAATTTAAATACTGTCTCAGTCTATCGTAGTCGCCTTTACGAAAGCACTAACCCTTCCCTTTACCCCTAATGGTAGTTACCTCTTTGAGTAAATCCCACTTCAGCACACTGTGATCACTGCCACCTAGTGGTTCATTTACCTGCAGATTGTTAATGCATGAAGAATCACTACTGATAATCAAATCAAGAGTATTGCTAGTCTGGTCACTCACACACTAGCAAGCCTTGCTAGTGTGTGAGTGACCAGCCCCCAAATTGCAGTCAATATCTGGGAAATTGACTGGGAAATATGCAGATAAAGGAACCACTAGGTGGCAGTGATCACAGTGTGCTGAAGTGGGATTTACTCAAAGAGGTAACTACCGTCAGGGGTAAAGGAAAGGGTTTTTGCTTCCGTAAAGGGGAGTACAGTGGTCTCAGACAGTTTTTAAATTCTGTACAGTGGGATCAACTGACGATGTTACCAACAGTAAATTCTAAGTGGGAAGCATTCAAGGAATTAATCGTGGAAGCTACTAGGCTTTATATACCGATTAAGAAATATTGTTCAAGGTTTAGGCCTAAATGGTTATCAAATGAACTAATGAGACTCGTGACAGAGAAGAAAAATGCATGGGATGCATATAAATTATCAGGTGACGCAGAAGCCTGTGGCAGATATAAGCTAGTCTGTAATCAGGTCACAAAGGAGGTTCGGCAGGCGAAGCCTGATTACGAGAAATCTTTGGCAAAAGATGCTAAGAAAAACAGCAAGGATTTCTTTACTTATATAAACTCTAAAAGGAAGGGGATGAATATGATTGATCCACTTGACATCGATGGTTCGACTGTTGATGATCCTGCTCAGAGAGCAAACAAACTGAATGAGTATTTTGCATCTACATTCACACGTGAGGAATTATTACAGTTTGAAAATGGAAGAAGGTTATCAAATTGTAGCAGTGTGCTTAATGATTTTGTAATAACTGAGAGCAAAGTGGAGGAGAAATTGTTGAAGTTAAACATAAGAAATGCACCTGGGGTGGATGGGATCTATCCAGTTATTTTAAAGGAGGCGGCAAAGCAACTAAGCAAACCCTTAGCCATAATTATGAGAGCATCCTTGGACTCAGGGGAGGTTTCCACGGACTGGAGATGTGCAAATGTGTCCCCAATTCACAAAGGTGGATCGAAGGGCGACACGAGTAATTACAGACCAGTTAGTTTAACTTCTGTTTCGGGTAAAATAATGGAGTCACTGGTTAAAGATGCATTGCAGGATCATCTAGACAAGACTGCAGCAATAATTCAAACACAGCATGGGTTTGTTAAGGGAAAGTCTTGTCTGACAAATTTGATTGGTTATTATGATGTGGTCACAAAGGAACTGGATTCAAAAAATAATTATGATATCATATACTTGGATTTCAGGAAAGCTTTTGACACTGTTGCGCATGGAAGACTACTGTACAAATTGGAGCAGAACGGTATTAAGGGTAAGTTGCTACAATGGATAAAAGGATGGTTAAGTGGGAGAAGACAGAGGGTGGTAATCAATGGGTGCTGCTCTTCGTGGACTAATGTTATTAGTGGAGTCCCACAGGGTTCGGTGTTGGGTCCACTGTTGTTTTGTGTATTTATCAATGATATTGATGAAGGTATATCAGGCTTAATGTCGAAGTTTGCAGATGACACAAAGGTTGGCAGGGTTGTTAATGACAGTAATGGCAGTGTGCTACTGCAACAGGATCTAGATAATTTGGGCAGATGGGCTAAGAAGTGGCAACTGAAGTTCAACCTTGACAAATGCAAAGTACTGCATATGGGTAGAAGTAACACCAGAGAAACGTACCAACTGTGTGGTACTACACTTAAGGTGGTAGAAAATGAAAAAGACCTGGGAGTAATTGTGCAGTCAGATATGAAGTTTTCTGAACAATGCAGACAGGCTGCTAGGGCAGGTCATGGGGTTTTGTCAATGATATATAGGAATTTTGCTAGCAGGGAAAAGGAGGTGATTGTCCCTCTGTATAAGGCAATGGTCAGGCCACGCCTTGAGTACTGCGTACAGGTCTGGAGGCCTCATTTTAGGAAGTATGTAGATGTGCTTGAGCGTGTACAGAGAAGAGCAACACGATTGGTGAGGGGAATGAAGGGATTCTCTTACCAAGAGAGGCTTAAGTTCTGCAAATTGCAGTGGCTGGAGACTAGGCACCTGCGCGGTGATCTGATTGAGGTCTATAAGGCCTTGAATGGGTTGAGCACGCTGAATTCTGATGGGATCCTTCCACTTGTTCAGATTACGAACCTACGGGGACATAAGTTCAAATTAAGAAAGGACAGATGTAGAATAGATGTGCGGAAATTTGCCTTTAGCCAGCGGGTGGTTAATTGCTGGAACAAACTTCCATCTGTCGTTCTGGAAGTTGATAGGTTAAATAAATTTAAGGAGGAACTGGACAGGCATTTGGAGGGAATGGTGTGATTTTTTTTTTTTTTTTTTTAATTTTTTTTTTGGCTGATGCTGCATAAGCTCCTACACTTGCTTTCTTGCATCATGTGCCACTACTACTACTACTACTACTACTACTACTACTAATTAAAATCCCCCATTATAAGACTCTGTGATTTACTGGCCCACTCTATTTCCTGTTCAATTTCTTATTATACTCATCAGAGTCATTAGGCCTATAGCACACTCCTGTTTGTTTGTTTGTTATTTGGTTTTTAGGAGCATTAGCAACTAAGGCCATATTGCTCCGGGATATGCGGTGGTCATTCCCTGAATGACCTTTCCGCATCCTCCGTATTTGGTGGTGACGGGCTCGAACACCGGTCTAATCAAGAAGCGTGTGCTACTGCTGCTCCTTCCCACCTGGCTACGGAGGCGCCTAAAAGCACACTCCTACTCTCAATTTTGATCTCCCAGTGCTTATGTCACACCAAACTGACTCGACCGACACTGCTCTGTCCAGCAATGTCGACTGGCCTCACTTCCTTGGATTTTATGTATTTCTTAACTAATAGCATAACCCCTCTTCCCTTCCTATCCTGTATATCCCTTCTGTAGACATTGTACTCCCCAAATTCCAGTTCTGCATTCCTTATTTCTGTGTGACACCACGTCTCTGAAATCTCCACAGTATCTGCCTTTGATGTTTTGAGCAATACCTCAAATTCATCAAATTTATTTACTCAACTCCTAGCATTGGTGTACATGCAAGTATACATGCACCTGTTCTTTTTCTTAGCTACCCTAACACAATCCATGTGTTTACTTGTACCCCAATGATTCCCAGCAGTCTTTGAAATATCCTGCATCTTATTTTCCAGGCTGCGGCTCATACCAATAGACGTCGTGCAAGAATCACTTTCACCTCTGCCAGTGGCTACTGTTAATCTATGTTCCTTGTATCCCCCCAATCTAGCAGTTTTCCAGCCCACCTAGATTTTTTGGAAGGGCTGCAGCACGAAGCCGCGCCAGGACGCTCGGCCATCAAAGGGTGTCGAATGCTCCAGCGAAGTCCACCGCGATCACCAGGAAGTACTTGCTGGCACATTGTGCAGCTCTGTTAAGGAGATCTCGGATCGCATCAATAGTAGAGGTTCCAGATTTGAACTCATATTGTTCTGAGTTGCTAAGGTTTGCTTCCATATAGTGCTGTTCAATTCTCTTGTGTAGTAGTCTGTCCAGGATTTTGCTCACCGTCGATAGCAAGGCAATTGGTGTGTATGATGTAGGCAGCTCCGGCAGTTTTGTAGGGCTTTTTGGTATCAATTTTAAGATGGCTTTTTTCCATTGTGTTGGAAAGTGACCTTGCTCCAGGCAGCTATTGTACAGTCGTAGTAAGAGTTGTGGGACGCATTCAGCAGTCTTTTTAATCATCTCTGGTTCAATTAGATCTAAACCTGGGCATTTTTTGTTTCTTGTTCTGCCCGACGCTTCTTGGAGCTCCTCAAGAGTAAACGGCGGTTCTTTGCGGGTGTTTATGTAACTTTCATTTACGTGGCATATCTCCTCCTGCTCCAGTGTCAGTTCTGTTGGCGGTTCCACGAATATTACTGCAACAATATTTCCAACTGAGTTTCTCCACGTTGTGGTCAATGAGCCTTGTGGCGCTTTTGTTGCCACCATAACTTCTCCTCTGGGGAGCTTGCTAATTATGATTTGAACACCACTCCCCAGGGATCCGTGTTTCCTGTTGTTTGGACGAATCTCTGCCAGCTTTCTCTTTTGCTCTTTTTGATTTGCTCCGTGTAGTGATTTCTAAGCTGGTGGTACCTGTTTCTCATTTCCGTGACTTCTTCCTGTGCCCAGGTTCTTCTTGCCCTTTGAAATTCTCTTCGGTTTCTCAAAAGGGAGAGATCACAAAGAAATTTCTACCCAATATTGAACAAATCTACCCAACCTCACCCAACTGGTTCTCCCCAGGTCTACAAGCAACGTACGTCGTAACCGGACACGGAGCGGTTAATGTCAAACTGTCTCTACTTGGGATTCAGGTTGATCCAACTTGCACTTGTGGGGGACTGGAGAGCTGACAGCACCTAATGTATGGCTGCAGGCTCTATGAAGACCTACGTGGTGTTTTACTCACCAGAATCCACTACTTACCACAGGGACAAGAACATCACCTCCGAGACACGAAGGAGGAGTATCAAGCCTTCTCGGATTACGCACAGGCACTGTTCGCGAGAAGGAGGAGAAGAAACCAAATGGCCGCAGCCCACAACCCACTACCATTATAACCAAAGAACATCTGTCCTTCAGCTCGCTAGGACTGGCACACCAGAAATGACCCACCCCTAAGAATTAGAAAACTCAGGAAACAAACTATACCAAAATAGACTAACATGGACAGGACCCATGTCCCATGAAAGACAAATGGAGATGACTACCAAACTTAGAAACCCCACCAGCTGGGTCTATGTAAACAAGACACACTCCTCAGAACTTGAAAGCTTAGGAAATAAACCACACTAAGGTAAAGGACTAACATGGACGGGACCCAGGTCCCAAGGATGACAACTCGGACATGACACCAGATTGGACACCACCAACAGGGTCATTGTATAGTTTTCCTGCAGACGCTTGTTGGCGATCGCACCGGGCTCCCTTTCCTGGTGCCTTTCCACTCCCTTCCCTATGCCGGTGGTGGGACGGTCTCCCCCTCGTCGCCCCCTACTTTCTTCTGGTGTTGCCTACTTCTGGGGTTGCCTACTCTATCATCCCCATATTTCTGCCTTAACCCCCCCCCCCAGCCTCCAGTCTCCCACTCACTCTATCTTTATGCTAGCGATCTTTATGTCCCACACACAAAAACTTAATATGTCAAAATTCCCGTTCGCCCATTCTTTCGGCCTTTATTATGCAAGCATTATCATCCTCACCTAACGATCATCAAACCGACGATGATGGATATATGTATCTGTCTGTACGTACGTGCATATAAAAGAGCGCGCGCGTTTTTTTTTTTTTTTTTTTTTAGGTCCTAGCCTCTGAAATCTCAGGAAATTAGGTGGCAGGACCTGCCAGAGTGAAACTAAAACTATTGGGTTCCTGGTCTGACTCCACGAGGCGAAGGTGGGGCAACGTTGGGCCTCAGCAGGGGTCCAGCGGCTAAACGACCAGATGAACAACGGTGCATGACACTGCACATATACAATATCCATACATTTTTAAACCTCTGGCATTTCCAGCAAACTGGTATACCCACAATGAAAGCAACACGGAGATAGGGGAAACCCCTGGTGCTGTGTGACATTAAATACACTTTACACCTTTCCTTAGCCTTTGCAGCTCAGGGGTTCACTAAGGCATTGGCCTTGAGATCGGTGTTCTCCTTTTCATGCTTACTTCCGCCGCCGTGGTGATCATTTTGGTCATGACTCCTTGGAGGATTTCCGGATTTTCCATCTCCGATTGTATATTTCTGTGGGCTTTCATGTAGGCCTGTTGTTGGCTACTTAGTGTCCTTTTGAATTTGTCCCAGTCAGCTTTGTGGACGTTGAATCTGTTCTGCATCTGTCTTATAATAGGGATCCTTTCCAAGCTTCTGTTTATGGAGTATGTGATTGTCCTGTGGTCTGAAGTCGTCCAATCACTTTGCACCGTACAGTTGGAGATGTAATTTTCAATATTCCTTGTCACCAGGGTAACATCTATGGTCGATTCCCACAGTGTGTTTGAGAATGTGGGAAGGCAGTGAGGTTGATTCATAATAGTAAAGATGGAATTTGATAGAAAGTCTTCTAACTTCTGTCCATTTGCTGTTGCTCGTCGATCAGGGGTATAGCTATGCTACTGTGGGGACCGGCAATTTACGTCCGCACCTATAATTATCTTGTTTCCAGCTAGGATTGACAGGACGTTTTCTAGATATGCTGTAGCAAAGTCAATTTCTACGCCGGGTTTAAAATATAGAGCGATTATATAAATGGTTCCAACAGATGTGATCAGCTGGGCACAGGCTGCCCAGGGTGTGCAGAGCTGTTGGATTTTAGTGACAGTTATGTCTGGATTCCTTACTATGATTGCCGCCCAAGGCGTATCTTCTGTACAGTGCACGATTTTGTACGATATAGGGTATCCCCTCAGCCGCTTCTTATGTGTGTATGGCTCCTGCACTAGTACAATATCAGTGGTTTCCTCGTCTGCTTTCTTTCTGATCTGCTCTACCACTGCTCGGGCTCGTTGCGCGTTTAGTTGCTGTATCTTTAGGATCCCGGTGTTGTATGATCGTTTAGAGAGTGTCCCCATAATCTATCCTGGCGTGGTATAAATTCATTGTGTGGATGTATATTAGGCAGTTTGGATCTCTGATTGAGTGTGTGTGCATGATCTAATTTTAAGCCTTTGCAGTTGGCGCAGTTTGGTTCGCTAGCTTTATTCGGGAATTTTTTAAATTCGTGACGTTTTCCCGAGCAGTGGCCACAGGTAGATTCCTTCTGTGTGCATGTATGCGTTGTGTGGCCATGCTTGCAGCAGCGAAAGCATTTTGGTATCACCACATGCTCTCTCAAGTGCAGACTACTCCACTCGACATAGATTTGAGATTGATCCATGATGATTTGCCAAGCAACCGGAGCTAACTCTATCGTCCAGTCGCTATCTATTCCGTTTCTTGCCTTTGTTTTGTATTTAGGCATAACTATATTTTTTGCTTCCTTGTGTGGGAGGACCTGTTTGAGATTTTTTCTAAAGATTTCCTGGGCTAGTTGTTCTGGTGTTACGTCAGAGTCGACACCGAACACAATTATTGAGGGGCCCTTTCTTCGCGGGATTTCCGCCTTTAATCCAAGTGTCGTTATTTTGGTGTTTGTCAAGATCTGCTCAGCCTCCTCTTTGCTTGCCGTTTCTATGACCACTCCCGGGTTTCTAGTTTTCCTTATTGACTTGATTCTTGTGTTTTCAAAGTTACTCTTCATATTTTGTTTAACCTTTTGTTTGATTTGGTCGCTTGTATTTTTCCCTTCTTCTGTTGGTCTGAGGATTACTAGATTTGGGGTCTGCAGCAATGTTTTTTTCTTCTGAGCTTGGTCATTGGTCTTGTTTGTGTCCTCAGGAAGTGTGTTCCTCAGCGCGTCGGCGTATGATGGGGTGCGCTGTAGCATTTGTATACCTCCATCAGTCTTGTATGTTTGTAGTGCTGTGATTGCTTTTTGGTGTTCTACATTAGTTTGAAGTAGAATAGTTTCTAGCTTTGTCCACTGTAGGGCTATCTTTGCTCTTATTTCAGAGGAAATTCTGCTGCTGTTATCTCGCATTATGGTCTCTAACGCAGCTCTGAGCACAAGCATTTGGTCAAGCACCGAGCCCTGTGGCAGGGTGGGGTCGAGGGGGAGTTCTTTTCCCCCTTGCTTCAGGTCTTCTATTCCTTTAGTTGGTTCTGGCGGTTCTTTAGCCTCACTGTTACTCCTGGTTTCCCTGTCAGAAGGCCGCCGTAGCCTAGTGGTCAGGCGCGCGGGTGCATAAGTACACGTGCCTGGAGTGACCGGGGTTCAAGCCCGTGACTGCTGAATACGGTGCTGTTTCTTGCATTCGGTGTATCTTGTAAACTCCTCTGACCGTTTGGTCGTCCCGGAGTATAAACAGAAAATTTATTTATTATTTATTTATATCTTGCGATGGTATTTTTCCTGTCTGCTTCTGGTTATTGCGCCTTGTTTAGGGTCTTCGTGTTCTTCTGCCCTATTGTTGATGTTCATGTCTTGTTCCCAGTCCTGCAGTGCTATATGGTTGGGTTCAGTTGTATACATTCATCGTTTCTGTTTCATCTGCCTCCATTTGCTCAAATTTCGTTATAACGGGATATCCGGTTTAACGGGGTTGAAAATCTGTACGTTTTAAAGAGGACTGAAAATACTGCCGAACGACAACAGTGTCAGGTCCGTGTGATGATTTGAAGCCGCACGTCACGTTTCGAAAATTTTGAGTTATCCCCAGAACACAAGTGGGGGGGGAAGAATTAGCCAGTGGTGAGTGTGGCCCTAGAGATAGGAACCGACGGCGAAGCAGACCACTTTCTGACAATTGTTATAAAGGGATTAGGCAAGGTGTTTGTGGTAGCACAGCTCCCTAGTTTATTTCAGGCGCAGTGTTTAAAACAGCCGGAGGCAATGAGCTAAATACCAAGAGGTGGGAGCACTCACAGTCGTCGAACACTGGTTGTCAATAGCCAACTGCTTTTGTTCTATAGTCGGGAATTGAAAGTACTGTATCGTATTGAAAAAAATCAAACAAGAAATCATATATATTAAAACATTACCTGAGGAAGATGCAGGCGATTTGGCATCATTACCGGACAGATCATCACCAGAGGAATTCCTTAGAACATCTTTCTCAAATATCAAAACAGTATAACCGCACAAATTATTAACTTTAATCGGAGCTCATTCGCAGGCTGCCACGCACTATACGTGCAGGCACTTGCGTCAATTCAGAACTTTACGAAATACCCAGCAATACCCACTAAGCCTAACTGTATATGGGTAATGTAAAGTACAGTGTCGTGTACCGGTATTCCTCTGGTCATTTGGCCGCTGAACCCCTACTGGGGCGCAACGTTGCCGACACCTCGCCCCGTGGAGCCAGACCAGGTACCCGGTAGTCTAAGATATTTACTCTGGCAGGTCCTGCCATCTAGTTTCCTGAGATTTCAGTGGCTAGGACCTAAAAACAAAAATCCATGTATATGCGTATATATATACATTTGAGAACGATAGGACGCATGAGGGGATATCGCGAGGTCTTAGATAGTCCGAATTTTGGGCGAGCAGTAATTTGGAAATGTTAAAATTTTGAAGTGTGGGGGGGAGACCGAAGACTGGGGGAGAAAGGCAGAGGTGGGGTGAATAGAGTAGACGGCCCCGATTTTCAGTGGGGCATGCCCATGCCCCACCAGGAAGGAAAGTGAGAGGGGCAAGGAGAGGAGGAGACGGAAAAGGCCCTCACCTCCTCCCCCACCAGAGACAGGGGTTTAAAGTGAAGAGGGCTAGGGCGCCCTCTTCAGATCGCCATATGGCATCAGGCAGCTGGGCTGCATTGTCTTCTCCGGGATTCACAGCTTAGCTTGACATTCATGGGGCGAAACCCCGTCCGTGTATTCATGGATTTCTCCATTTTGTGGTTCAAAGTCTTCCGGTAAATGGCATTGAGCGTCTTTCTTCTGGCGAAGAGGTCCTGCACAAACTGGGAGTGCGCTCTGTACTCCTCTTCAGTGTCCAAGAAGTGGTGTTCCATTCCTTTTGGAAGGTATCTAATCCTTGTGATGCGGATACCTCTGAGGTCCTCATAATATGGACAAGTCGTATACTAGGTGATTCCAACTTTCGACCTCCCTGCATGTGCAGTTGGGGTCCTCCGTGAGGCCAAAGCCAAATAGTTTCTCATTATATGGCGTAACCGGTTAATAAAGTTGTCATGTGCAGTCCCGGGAAGAACCAGGCTGCCTGTTTGGGATAGATTTTCTCCAGGTTGGGTAGGTATTTACGGGTGATTTCCCCTTTTGTGGTTTCAGTCCATCTCCTCTGCCATATTTGCAAGAGGTGGGTCTGCAGTTGTGCTTTCTCTGTTTTATGGTTACTCACTGGATCAGTTGTATAGTTGAGATGTGTAGTGGCCACGCCTTTAGATAGCAGGTGTAGTAGCCCGGTTCTGGTGACCTCCAGATCCAGGGGGAGTGCCCCAGCGATTACCTGGGGCGCAGGAGTGCTAACTGTGCTACAGGCACGCGTTGTTGTTAACAAAATTGTCCGTTGTGTCATGTCCAGGATTCTTGTTTACTGCCAACGTCGTTTTCGGGAACCATATTGCGGATGCAAACGTAATTGCCGGTAAAAATTTTGTCTTATAGTAGGGCTCTTTTTTTGAGACCCCAATCTTTTCTAGTGACTCTAGCCACCAATGCGAAGTAACCTCTGATTTTTTTTTTTTACATATTTTAGACGTTCTTGGAATGAGAGTTTTTTGTCAAGGATGATGCCTAAGTGATTCAGCTGGTTCATTAGCTTGATGATAACGTCATCTATTTTGATTTTCGGCGGCCGCTGCAAGTTGAGTGTGCCTTTAAGTAAGATCGATGCTGTCTTTGTAGGTGATATGTTTAGCTGGTTTCTGCAAGCCCTTTGTTGAAGTTGCTGTAGTTCCTTATTTGCCTGGGTCTCCAAGTCAGCCCTAGAGTCGGCCTCTATGGTCATGATGAGGTCATCCGCAAAGGCCTGGGCACTGACGGCTCCCAAGTCCATCCCCACCCAGGAACTCGTCGAGGACCATATTCCACAAGAGTTGCCCAAGTACGGACCGCTGCGGACGGCCCCTGTGTATGAACATTGAAATTTTTTGATACTGGACATTAATTTAACTTTTTTATGTGATAAGTGGCTTTCCATAACTTTGTAGAGGTTAGTTGGGACTGCGGCCTACCTCAGCCTGACCAGGACGCTCGGCCGCCAAAGTGAGTCGAACACCCCAGCGAAGTCAATGGAGATGACTAGCAGGTACTTCTTGCTGCAGTCCTGAGTAGATTACCCAATGCGTCAACCGTTGGGGTACCAGACGTAAAGCCGTACTGGTTTGCAGCCACTAGGCCAGCAGCTTCATAGTTGTTAAGCAACCTTCTGTTGAGCAATCTTTCAAATGGCTTACTAGCCACTGGGAGGAGCGCGATGGGCTTGTAAGATTCCTGGTATTCAGGATTTTTTGTTGGATTTTTAATGATAAGTTTTAAGTTAGCCGTTTTCCATGCGTCTGGGAATTTTCCTGTCTCTAGGCATCGGTTGTAGAAGTTGAATAGTAGCTGCGGTGCGCACTCTACTGTTTTCTTTAGCGTTTCAGGTTCCATTATGTCTGTCCCTGGGCGTTTTCTGTTCCGAATCTGGGTGGCGGCTTCGCTGAGCTCTTCCTGAGTGAACGGGGTTCCGTTGCAGGGTTGGAGTAGCTGGCGTTGTTCTTGCATATTTGTTGTTGCTCTTGTTGGATTGGCGTTACTGGTTCCCAATAGATTACGTCCAATATATTACTTATCGACTGCTCCCAGGTGAAGAGCCAAAATCTTACAGGCCAATTGCTCTCTTGCCAGTCCTCGGCAAACTTCTGGAAAGGCTTCTACTCAGCAGGTTGTCAAAATGCTACTCTAAAGAAAACCTCATTTCTCCACTTCAGTACGGTTTCAAAGCTGGTTGCAGCACTGAAGATGCTCTTCTTAAATTAATATCTACTGCTTCAAGCACTCAAGCCAAGTATGCGCTAGCCATCACAGTTGACTTTGCTGGAGCATTTGATTGGCTGTGGTGGCCAAGTATTCTCAGTAGACTCCGACAAGCCAAAGCACCACTCAACCTTTATAGTTGTGTCAAGGAGTACCTGAGACACCGCACTGTCCATGTTAGTACCAGGTACAAATCTGTCACTAGCCAGGTCTCACGAGGCTGTCCCCAGGGCTCGGTCCTGGGCCTTTCTTTTGGTCCATCGTCCTGGACGAGTTCCTTGGGATGGACTTGGGGATGACGCAACCCCTTGCGTTTGCTGCCGATTTGGTTTTGGTGGTACATGGTGACACAAGAGCTGATCTAGAGGAGCGAGCAAATTGCGCACTAACTAAGCTCCAGGATTGGGCAGCCATTCACCGACTAAAGATCTCGGGAGAGAAAACAAAATGTATATTGCTCAAGGGAACGCTCCGACTACGAAGACCACCGGTTATCAAAATTGACAACACCTCCATAAGATTATACCCAGAAATCAAGTATTTAGGAATGCCCTTAGATATGAAGCTAAATTTCCATCCTCACTTGAAATATATGTCACTGAAAATAAAAAAATACTCGGCCATGGTCATCCGTATAAACCGTGCAGACTGGGGTCTTAAGCGCCATGCTCTGGCCCTCATCTATAATGCCATATTTGTCCCAATAGCTTGCTATGGAGCCTCAGTACGGTGTACTAGGGCCTCCCTCGACCGAAATCGCCGTAAACTAGACTCCATACAGCGTCTTATTCCGTAACAAGAGCGTGCCGTACAGTAAGCACCCCAGCTCTACAGGTGCTAGCTGGATGTATACCCCTACACCTAGAGGTAATAAGAAGAGGATTGTATCAACGGTTGAAGAAGCGTATTCCAACCGAAACAGCAGGCATCACTCTTAACCTTGATAACAACTGACGTATCCCAGTGGTCAGGCGCGAGAGTGCAGAGCATGCGTTCCTTGAATGCACCGGGGTTCAAGCCCGTGACTACTAAATTCGATAAGTATTTGTATTGACGATTTACTGTAAACTCTACTAACTTGGTTGTCGTGCCGGAGTATAAACAGAATATTTATTTAAAATTGTTTCAGTAACACATTTGGTAGTTACCAGGATTTTTTTGGCTGCCGCCGTAGCCTAGGGGTCAGGCGCGCAGGTGCATCAGTACACGTGCCTTGAGTGACCGGGTTTCAAGCCCATGACTGCTGAATTCGGTGCTGTTTCTTGTATTCTGTGTATCTTTTAAAACTCCTCTGACCGTTTGGTCGTCCCGGAGTATAAACAGAAAATTTTATTTAACACCAAACAGGAAAGGAAGAGAATCTCTGAAATTATGTACACGACCTGGCAAGAGACATGGGACACCACCAACAAAGGATTGATAACCAAAAAGTTCATTCCCTCTGTGAACCTCATCAGTCGAAAGCCTCCTCCCTGGTACTCACCAGGCCTCCATACTACATTTCTATTGACAGGCCACGGACCCTTTTAAGCGAAGCTAACATCCCTAGGCATTGAAAATGATCCACTGTGTCACTGCGCGGCTGAAGAAACGTGGGATCACGTAATGTATCATTGCCATGAATATGACGAGTTCAGGCTAAGGTTTGCCACTAAAATCCAAGAAAATCCCCGGCATTGTGAGCACCTGATTATAATGGATGAGCAGCGCTACGCCACCTTTACCCAGTTTGCGCAGTCTATCTTCACTGCTAGACGGGTTAGGCACCCAAACACCACCCATTGAAGATCAAACTAAGAAACTTCCTGGATATGACAGTCCTCTCAGGAGAAAGAAAAAACTCTCCTTCCTTCCTTCATCCCAGGAGTGACAGAACCCACCAGCACAGCTCAGCTAGTGCCAGTAGGCCTCCCTAGCCACGGTCCCTTGCATGGTCCTTTGCCTCCACTCTCCGGCGGGAGAGGGAGATTACCCCTGGTGTCTACCCTCGCCACCCCTCTTTTTCACTCTGGTGGGGCATGGGCCTGCTCCTCTGACTTGGGGTCATCTTCTCTATGGACCTCGTATCTCTATCTTTCCCCCCAGTCTTCAGTCTCCCCCCTTTTATAACTTACAACTAGCGTCCGATTCAACTCCAAATTGCTTGAGCCGTACACCAAAAAAAACTTAGTAACATCATACCGCCCAACTAGTACTCCCTTTGTTTTGACTGACCGCTATCTATAGCGTTTTTTTTTTTTTTTTTCAGGTCCTTGCCACCGAAATCTCAGGTAATTAGGTGGCAGGACCTGCCAGAGTAAATAACTATAATAGTGGTGTACCTGATCTGCCTCCACGGGCGGAGTGGGGCAACGTTGAGTCCCATTAGGGGCCCAGCGGCTAAATGACCAGATGAACAACGGTACACGACACTACACAAATACAAAATCCAGATACTTTTAAACCTCTGGCATTGACAGTGTTCTGTTTCACACCCACAATGTATAGTACGCGGAGATGGGGGAAACCCTGGTGCCGTTTGACATTAAACACACTCTACACTCTGCAGTCTACTCTGCTCCCAGGTGGTGGTAAGGTTCCCGTGCGGAGTCCTAGTGGTGGTGGTTACCTCTCCTCTGGGGAACCTGCCAGTAGTTACTTTATATACTACGCCCCAGGCGTCAGTGTTTCCTGTGGTAGAAACGAGGAGTTCCCACGACCGCTTCTTGCTCTTCTTGATGGCGTCCGTGTAAGGACTTCTGGTTTCTCTGTATCTTTGCCTGAGGACTTTAACCTCGTTGGCAGGCCATGATCTGCGAGCCCTCCGGAATTCTTTCCTTCTTTATTTGTTTGTTGTCTCAGCGTGGCTATTTCCTGGGTCCACCAAGGACCCGCACCGAATTGAGGGTTTTTCTTTCTGATTGTTTGGTCGCTAATACTTGTTATTATGTCTGTGGTTCCCTTCTGTAGGTCATTCGGATCGCTCTGAGGATTTAAGATCTGTGGGTTGTTTCCAATTGCCTTAGTCAGCAGGTCCTTATACAGGGGCCAGTCAGCTTTGGTGACTGCATATCTGTTTTGCAGTTTGTTGATATTGCTTGTGTCAGCGCTCTTGCTATTCTATAAGTTATGACTTGGTGATCCGAGGTGGTCCAAGCTTCTTCAACTCTCCAGTCGGTTACGTAGCCAGCCAGATTCCTAGTGGCTAGAGAAATATCTATTGTGGTCTGCCAGAGGGTGTTGCAGAAGGTCGACAGCTGGTATGGTCAGTTTAGTACTGTGAGTTGGGATCCTGAGAGGTATTTTATTATTATTTTAGGGTTACCCGTAATTAAATACATTAACCCGTATTTGTGTCTGTAAATTGCGTATGTTCTATGGTTGATTTGCCTGTTTTGCTGGACGAAAAAACCCCAGTTACTGGGGAGAAAAACCTTGCTATCTACGCCTGAGACCAACTAACTCAGCCACGGAGTGAAAAAAGCCCATTAAAGTTCCTCGCGTCATCGACGGGATTCGAACCCAGGCCTTTTCCACCCGGTGTGGGGATGACGGTGACGATACCACTATGCTACCCGCGGAGACGATCCTGAGAGGTAATCCTCAAGTGCCTGCCCGTTTCTGGTTCCTCGTCTGTTAGGTGTGGTGCTGTACCACATTGGGGAGCGACAGTTTACGTCTGCGCCTATTATGATTTTTTGATTTGGAAGGGTATCCTGAAGGTTGCGCAGGTAGTTAATTGCTATTTCTATCTCTTGACCCGGCCTGCTGTACAGGGCCACTACACAGAAGGACCCCAGTGCGGTGATTAGTTGGGCACATGCGGCCCATGTTGTACATAATTGGGTTACTTTTGTAGCGGCGATGTTCTTGTTCCTAACCAGGATAGCAGCCCACGGTGTATCCTCTTCCATGTGTATCATTTTATATTGGAGTGGGTATCCAATTATTCGTTTCGCGTGTGCGTACGGCTCTTGGAGTATTATTATATCCATCTTTTCCTCTTCTGCTTTAACCCGAATCTGGTCAGCCACTGCTTTGGCTCGCTGTGCGTTAGTTTGGAATATCTTTATCCTAGCCGTATTGTATGTTTTGGTTTTAATTCCCATAATCAATCCTGCTTTGGTGTGTGCTCTTTCTTGGCTTCCAGGTAAGTTGGACATTGTGGATCCCTGGCAGAGTGGTTAAGGTCAAGTTTCATTATTTTGCAATTTACACATGTGGATTCTTGTCTTTGTGTGGGCAGGCGTTGAATTCGTGTCCTTTTTCCGAACAGTGGCCGCATATTGGGGTTTTCTACTCATAGGTATGAGTGGTATGGCCGAACCTGCAGCATCTGAAGCATTTCGGCACAACCACCCGCTCATGGAAGCGGTAACTTCCCCATTCAGTGAAGATCCTGGTATGATCCTTTAGTACTTGCCATGCTTCCTGGGAAAGTTCCACGATCCAACTTCTGTTTGTGCCTTCCCTCGCTTTTAAATAGTACAGTATTTTGGCATTACTACTTCGTGCGGTTCCTTAAGTGGTATTTTTCGCTGCAGATTTCTGCAGTAAAGTTCCTCTGCTAGCTGGGCGGCCGTAACTTCTGGACTCACATCATAGATGATTATAGATGGTCCCTTTTTCTTGGGCCGTTGGGCCATCAGCCCCAGGGCATCTATCTTTGGGTTTTCGAGGATCCCTTGCATTTCTTGCTTGGTCTCGGTTTCTAGGAGTCTGGGAGAGGGGGGGGTTGAGCATCTTATTTTCCATAGTTAGTCTTATTGCGTACTATATCTGCTGCTCTTCTGTATACAAAGCACGCTCCATCCCGCACAGAGTGATCGTAGGATTTCTTAATTGCTTTGCAATTTGAGCATTTAGGAGGTGAGGCTTTGTTGGGACAGTCCTTGTAGAGATGCCCTGCCTCAGCACAATGCCCACATATTGGTTGTTTTTAAGACACTTAGCAGAGGTGTGACCATAACCAAGACATTACATTTGTAGCATTTCAGGACTGGTACAAAATCTCAGAATCTGTAGGATGACCAGCCCAGAAAAATTCTATCCTGGCTGTGTAGGAATATGTGTAGGATCAGGTCTAGAATATTCTTTTGACGATTAGATAATGGAGAAATACCTGAAAGTGCATAGAAATAACCTCTACATATCTGTGCAATCAGTGTCAGTTCTGTTCATAATATAATATATTTCTTAAAATTGGCCAGAAACTGGAGTTGTTTCGTCCAGCAAAACAGGCAAATCAACCAGAGACCACACGTAACTTACAGACATATAATATATATATGGGCATATATACGAAATTATAGGTGGCCCTAATATAATAGTTTGAGTGAGTTTTTTCAGTTTATATACTGTATGTAAATGGCGAGTGTTCTGAGGTCGGTTTTCTGTTTGATGTACGTAAAACCCGAAATCTGAATGTAAAACACCCACTGGGTGGCAGTGATCATAGCGTTGAGAAATGGTATGTATTTAAAGACTTAACTACTGTCATGGTTAACGAATAGGACTTTTGCTTTCGTAAGAAAGGACTTTTGCTTTCGTAAGAACTACAGTGATCTCAGATAGTTTTAAAATTCTGTACGGTGGGACTAACTGATGATGTTACTAATAGCAAATCATAAATGGGAAGCATTCAGGAAGGTAATTGTAAAAGCTACTAGGCTTTTCATACCAACTAAGAAATACTGTTCAAGGCTTAGACCTAAATGGCTGTCAGATGAACTGATGAGACTTTTGGCAGAGAAGAAAAATGCATGGGATGCATATAAATTAACAGATGATATAGAAGTCTGAAGTAGATATATAAAATAGTCTGTAATCAAGGCACAAAGGGGGTTAGGCGAACTAAGGCAGATTAAGTTAAGTCTCTAGCAAAGAAAAGTTTCAACGACTTCTTTACTTATGTTAACAATAGAAGGAAGGGGATTGATCACATTGGGCCACTTTATGTCGATGGTTTAACTGTTGATGATCCTGCTCAGGTTTCTGACAAACTGAATAGGTATTTTGCATCTCTCGTATATTCACATATGAAGAATTCTTTAGCGAAGGGTATGTCAAAAGTTTGTCAAACTCTAACAGGGAGCTAAATGATACTGTGATAACTGAGAGGAATGTAGAAGAGAAATTGTTGAAATTTTACATAAAAAAAGACGCCTGGGTGGATGAGATCTATCCAATTATATTACGGGAGGCAGCAAAGGACGCAGGCAAACCCCATAACATAATTATGAGAGCATTTTTGTATTCAGAGAAGATCCCTATTGATTGTAAATGTGTAAATTTATCTCCAATTCACAAACGGGGATCAAACCCATGTTTGGTCTCTAGAGCAAAGTTTCCGGCATCCCCATACTTCTCCTTCAACCCATGCACGGTACTAAGTACTATAGGTTTTGATACCTTTCGTGTTTGGGGTTTTCATAAAATAAAAAAAAAAAAAAAAAAAAGGTGACATGAGTAATTACAGATCTATTAGCTCAACTTCTGTTCGCAGGAAAATAATGGAATCACTATTTAAAGAAGGAATACACGACCATCTATACAGGAATGCAATTATGCTACATCATATTGAATTGCCCTTTAACAAATCCTTGATGTGCATGGATTTTTGAAGTGGCTATTTAATATGATTGGATGCAGTGATAAAGCAACTGGGTGCAAAAAATAATTTTGATCATATACTTGCATTCAGGAAAGTTTTTGAAACTGCTGTTCATAATAGATTATTAGGCTTAATGTCTAAGTTTGGGTGATTTGTCAGGTGTTTATTTACAGTAATCAATTTTTTTTTTTTTTTTAATGTAAACCCCAAACACGAGCGGTATTGGAACCTATAGTACTTAGTACCGTGTTTGAGTTGGAGGTTGCGAAGACGAAAGCAGATATTTGTTGACATTGGACTTGAACTTCTGTAGACTGTAATTTTCAGGAAATAAGTATGAAGGAAGGTTGTTCCAGAAAACGGCAGTTGAATGAATAAACGAGAAAGATGAAAAGTTGGTTCTGTGAGTTTGAATTTGGACAGTAAATGGATGTTGGCTGGTGGCGGCACGTGTTCGAACTATTTTGAAAGAGAGAGCGGGAATTAGAGAAGCCAATTGAGAAGAACATTGCCCAAGGAAGTATCTGTAGAAGAGGCATGCAGCAGAAACAGTACGTCTATGAGACGGCGAGTGCAGAAACTCTGTTAGAGATAAATCATTAATTAACCTAACTGCCCTCTTCTGAATGGAATCAAGAAGCCTGAGAGAGGTTCTGGGGGCACCACCTCAGATGTGGGCACCACCTCAGATGTGGGAACAATATTCCATGACAGGGCGGATTTTCGATTTATACAGAGTGAGTAGCTGTTTGGAAGAAAAGTAACACCGTGAGCGAAAGAGAAAACCACCTTTTTTTGGTTGCAGAGGAAGCAATATTTGTAATTTGCTTGTGCCAAGAGAGATTAGAAGTCAGTGTAATCGCCAAAAGAGATATACCATTTTGCCTAGAAATCGGAGTGTCACTAAAGATAAGCATTGGAGCAAAAGAATCCTTTTGACGAGATATCAGACAAGACTGAGTTTTAGAAGGGTTGAAATCAACTAAGTTGTCTTTGCCCCACTGGAGAATTACCTGAAGATCGGCATTTAAGGAATTGGTAGCAGATTTTCGAGAAGATGAAGCTGATTGAGCAGGGCAAGGTTTCTCAAAATGGAAAGTGGAATGCAGTGTGCTATCATCGGCAAAACTACGGATAGGATTTCCAGTCAATGGAAGAAGGTCATTAATATACAAGAGGAAAAGAGTGGGGGAGAGAACTGAACCTTGGGGAACACCGGCATTAGTGGAGAAGTTAGAAGACAGAGAGCCATCTACCATCACCCTCAGTGAGCGATCAGAGAGAAAACTGACTAACCAATTACTAAAAACAGTTGGCAAACCATAAGATGGAAACTTGTTTAGAAGACCTTTATGCCAAACACGATCGAAAGCCTTAGAGATGTCAAGAGTAAATACTTGTGTTTCACCGAACCTTTCCATTAAATTAGTCCATAAATGTGTAACATAAGCCAAAATATCACTAGTGGATCGACACTGACGGAATCCATACTTGCGATCGTTGATCAGACGGAAGGTTTCTAGGTAGTTTAAGAGTTGGTGATTAATTGATTTCTCCATTACTTTAGAAAGAGTAGAAGTAATTGCAATGGGACGATAATTGGATGGGAAGGATTTGTCACCCTTTTTAGGAACTGGCTGGATATGAGCAAATTTTCAAGCAGAAGGAAAAACACCTTTGGAATAAGAAAGTGAAAAAAGGCGGCAGAGAATAGGAGTAAGTTCAGGAAGTTGACGGAAGACCACAGGAGGCATTGAATGGAGCGTGTTGGGACTCGTGGAAGGTGTTTTACCAAGATCATTAATACATGAGCTGGAAGAAAAATGGGATGCTAGAAGGTCAGCTTTATATTTGGCTGAAATGACAACAGAACGATCTGGTTTGGACAGAGGTGGGAGCAGAGATGGGCAAAAGTTGCGGCCAATAGCCAATAGCCAATAGTTTTCTACTGCTGACGAGGCAACTAGAGACGGTCGTGTTCAAAGCCGCTAAGTGGATTTTTCTTATTTATTGATTTGAAATTATTGTTTTTCTAAAACTTTTGATTTAAATTTAGTAGTATAACATTATTTTGTGATTTTCTGATTAATTTGGTGTATTTATTCTTTACTCGGCCTTGTAATTGCATAAAAGTATCGGTAAGGGTTCCCACGTGTTTCAACTCCGTTACCGTTCGTAATTTTCCCGCCTTTGTGATACGATAGTTATATACCGTACTAGATAGCGTTAGTTGAACTTCGTTAGCAGTTAAATTGTACGTTTAAATAAATACATATAACGACTTAGATTACAAACGTAATATAATTAATTATATCTAACATAATTAATAACATAACATAATTAATTATAATTAATTAATAAATGAATAGACTCAGACCAGAGCAGCAAAGCAAAAGGCTCAAGCTAATGGAAGTGCTGTGGCTCAGAGCAGAACTGAGGGGGACAGTTGTCCTCTGACTCACAGCCTTATAAAATGCACTGTTTGCTTGATGTTTGCAGAGCTGTTGTTGTTGTTATTTGGTTTTTAGGAGCATTAGCAACTAAGGCCATATTGCTCCGGTGCGGTGGTCATTCCCTGACCTTTCCGCATCCTCCGTATTTGGTGGTGACGGGCTCGAACCCCGGTCTAATCAAGAAGCGTGTGCTACGCACTGCTGCTCCTTCCCACCTGGCTACGGAGGCGCCTGTTTGCAGAGCAATCGGGTACGGGACATGATACTGCCAAGGGGGATGTCTTTCTGTGTGCGCGATGCAAGGAGTGTATCGATATCAGGCAACAACTCGGCGTTCTTGTGGGCCTATATGAGAGCTTGAAGGACAGGGTGGATGCCCTCGAAGAAACTAAATTGAGGGGCCCATCAAGCTCTCAGCTGCCCACATCAACGCCAGAGCTTGCACTTGGGCATCGCGTGACACAGAGGCAACCCCCCAAGGCAGAATGCGCTGGTCCCGAAGGAACTAGTAGTTGTTGGTGACTCTATTGTCAGGGAAACGGGGAACATGCTTTGTAAAAAAGATAGGTGGAACAGGACCAGGGTATGTCTGCCAGGGGAAAGGTTGATGACGTTGTAGAGCGAATATCATCTTTTAAGGGCACAAAAGGTGATATAGTTGTACACGTTGGCACTAATAATATTAAGAGTAGGAGACCGGCAGAATTACTTAACAAGTACAGGTCACTGTTGAACAAAAGCCGAGAATTAGGGTTGAATTTGAAAGTGTCTGCAATTCTGCCCAGACACGATAGGAGGGAGTATATGATGAGAGCCTTGTCGATCAATTCGGCTCTGGAAAGATTGTGCAAGGCTCAAGGGGTAGAATGTTTTTCAGCCTGGACTGTATTTGTTAACAGGAGAGATTGCTTCTACAGGGATGGGATACACTTAAATAGAAAGGGTGCAAGAATATTTGCTGATGCTATCGAGGCATTGTTAGGTGGGTCGGAAAACTGCTAGCTTGGGGGGAGACTAAGACCAATAGATTGACAGTAGCCACTGGCAGAGGTGAAAGAGATTCTTGCACTGCTTCTATTAGAATGAGCAGAAGCCTGAAAAACAAGATGCATGGTATTTCAGAGACTGCTGGGAGCCATTGCGGTACAAGTAAACACATGGGTTGTGTTAGGGTAGCTAAGAATAGAAACAGGTGCAGGTATACTTGCGTTACACATGCGTGTACACCAATGCTAGGAGTTTAGTAAATAAATTTGATGAATTTGAGGTATTGCTCAAAACATCAAAGGCAGATATTGTTGGGATATCAGAGACGTGGTGTCACACAGATATAAGGGATGCAGAACTGGAATTTGGGGAGTACAACGTCTACAGAAAGGATATACAGGATAGGAAGGGGGGAGGGGTTATGCTATTAGTTAAGAAACACATAAAAACCAAGGGAGTGAAGCCAGTCGACATCGCTGGACAGTGCAGTGTTGAGTCACTTTGGTGTGACATAAGCATTGGGAGATCAAAATTGAGAGTAGGAGTGTGTTATAGGCCTAATGACTCTGATGAGTATAATAAGGAACTGTACAGGGAAATAGAGCGGGCCAGTAAATCAGAGAGTCTTATAATGGGAGATTTTAATTTCCCAGATATTGACTGGAATTTGGGGGCTGGTTACTCACACACTAGCAGGGCTTTTGTGGATTTATTGGATGATTGTTTTCTACATCAGCATGTTCGGGAGGCAACTAGAGGGAGTAATACTCTTGATTTGATTATCAGCAGTGATTCTTCATGCATTAAGAATCTGCAGATAAATGAACCACTAGGTGGCAGTGATCACAGTGTACTGAAGTGGGATTTTCTCAAAGAGGTAACTGCCATTAGGGGTAAAGGGAAGGGTTATTGCTTCCGTAAAGGCGACTACGATGGACTGAGACAATATTTAAATTCTATACAGTGGGACCAACTGATGATGTTACCAACAGCAAATTCAAAATGGGAAGCATTCAAAGAACTTATCTTGGAAGCTACTAGGCTTTACATACCAACTAAGAAATATTGTTCAAGGTTTAGGCCAAAATGGATGTCAGAAAGAACTAATGAGGCATATGGCAGAGAAGAAAAATGCATGGGATACTTACAAATGAACACATGACACAGAAGCCTATGATAGATACAAGTTGATATGCAACCAAGTTACAAAGGAGGTTAGGCAGGCGAAGGCAGATTACGAGAAATCCTTGGCAAGGGATGCAAAGAAAAACAGCAAAGAGTTCTTTACTTATGTAAACTCTAGAAGGAAGGGGATGAATCAGATTGGTCCACTTGATATTGATGGGTCAACTGTTGATGATCCTGCTCAGGTAGCTAACAAACTAAATGAATATTTTGCATCGACATTCACACATGAGGAATTATTCAGCAAGGGGAATGCCATAGGTGTATTCAACCGTAGCAGTAAGCTACAGAATCTTGAAATAACTGGGAGTAAAGTGGAGGAGAAACTGTTGAAGATAAACACAAGAAAGGCACCCGGGGTGGATGGGATCTATCCAGTTATATTAAAGGAGGCAGTAAAGGAAGTAAGCAAACCCTCAGCCATAATTATGAGAGCTTCCTTGGACTCAGGGGAGGTACCCATAGACTGGAAATGTGCAAATGTGACCCCAATTCACAAAGGAGGATCAAAGGCTGACACAAGTAATTATAGACCTGTGAGCTTAACTTCTGTTCCAGGAAAATTAATGGAGGCACTGGTTAAAGAAACACTGCAGGATCATTTAGACAAGACTTCAGTTATAGCTCAGACACAGCATGGTTTTGTTAAGGGGAAGTCTTGCCTGACCAACTTGATTGGATACTATGATGCAGTCACAAAAGAACTGGATGCAGGGAATAACTTTGATATTATATACTTGGATCTTAGAAAGTCTTTTGATACTGTTGCACATGGAAGACTGCTACACAAATTGGAGCAGTGTGACATTGGAGGCAAATTGCTGCTATGGATAAAGGGGTGTTTGAGGGGGAGAAGACAGAGAGTGGTAATCAATGGACACTGCTCATCGTGGACTAATGTTATTAGTGGGGTCCCTCAGGGCTCAGTGTTGGGTCCATTATTGTTTTCTGTATTTATAAATGATATTGATGATGGTATATCAAGCTTAATGTTCAAGTTTGCAGACGATACAAAGGTTGGCAGGGTTGTCAAGGACACTACTGACACTATGCTGCTGCAACAGGATCTGGAAAGGTTGAGCAGATGGGCTGAGAGGTGGCAAATGAAGTTTAACATTGACAAATGTAAAGTACTACACATGGGAAACAGCAACCCCAGAGCAACGTATCAACTCTGTGGTACTACTGACAGTGGTAGAGAATGAAAGGGACTTGGGGGTGGTTGTGCAGGCAGATATGAAGTTCTCTGAGCAGTGCAGACGGGCTGCAAGAGTAGCTCATGGAGTATTGTCAATGATATACAGGAATTTTTCCAGCAGGGATAAGGATGTGATTATTCCATTGTATAAGGCAATGGTCAGGCCACACCTAGAGTACTGTATACAGGTCTGGAGGCCTCATTTCAAGAAGGATGTAGAGCTGCTGGAACGAGTACAGAGAAGGGCAACAAGATTAGTGAATGGAACAAAGGGGTGCTCTTACGAAGAAAGTCTTAAGTTTTGCAAATTACAGTGTCTGGAGACTAGGCACGAGCGAGGTGATCTGATAGAGGTGTATAAAGCCTTGAATGGTTTAAGCATGCTCAATGCTGATGGGATTCTTCCTCTAGCCCAGAAAAATCACCTGAGAGGGCATAAATTCAAATTGAGGAAAGACAGATGTAGGATAGACGTTCGGAAATTTGCCTTTAGCCAGCAGGTGGTTGGTTGGTGGAACAGACTTCCATCCCTTGTGGTGGAGGTTGATAGCCTAAATAAGTTTAAGGCTCAGCTGGACAGATATTTTGAACGAACAGAGGGGTGAAGTGGAAGTGGGATTTGTTTTTTTTTGTTTGTTTTTTTTTTTTTTGGCTGATGCTGCATAAGCTTGCTTTCTTGCATCAAATGCTTCTACTAATGCTAATGCTAATGCATTGAATGGAGCGTGTTGGGAGTCGTGGAAGGTGTTTTACCAAGATCATTAATACATGAGCTGGAAGAAAAGTGGGATGCTAGAAGGTCAGCTTTATCTTTGGCTGAAGTGACAACAGAACGATCTGGTTTGGACAGAGGTGGGAGCAGAGATGGGCAAAAGTTGCGGCCAATAGCCAATAGTTTTCTACTCTTAGCCTGTTCAAAATCTAGTTTGGACTGATTAATAACTGCTTTACAATTGTTCCTAGCTTTGGTGTAGGCAGAAAATGAAACTGAAGAATTAGAAACAAGCCAATTACGATATGCAACGTTCTTCTCTTGAATAGCTTTAGCACATTTATTGGAAAACCAAGGTTTAGATAAAGGACGAGATTTTAAAGTGGAGCGTGGGATAAAGGATTCCATTCCTGCAAGAATAATTTCACTGACACGATCTGAGCAAACGTTGACATCAGAAGTTTTGAAACAGTAATCCGACCCCAAGGAAAAGAAGAAAAGAAATCTCGCAGGTCATCCCATTTGGCATTCGTGTAATGCCAAACAACACGAGGTTGGGAATAGCCATGAGATAAAGGCTCCATTGGAGAAGAGACAATCATCTAGTTGTGATCTGAAGTGCCTAAAGGACCACTCACTTCGACCGTGTACTTAAAAGGGTTGTTTGTGAGAAAAAGATGAAGCGTGTTGGCTGTATGATTAGGATTGTCCGGTATTTTTGTAGGTAAATGAACAATCTGTGCAAGGTCATTGGTAATTGCAAATGCCTCAGCATCTCGACCGGCTGGGTCGGTGTCACTAGAAAACGGAAGCCAACTGGATTTGTGAATATTAAAATCACCAAGGAATATTACCACACTGTTAGGAAAGTTGGACTGGAGAAAGTCAAGTTGCAAAGAGAGGAAGTCAAAGAGCTCCAAGTGATTAGTGGTGTTGGGAGAACGTTAGAGACAACAGATGAATTTGACACAATGAGGTAGAGAGATTTTAAGCCAGAGAAGATCAAAGAGAGGAGATTCCAAATTGCCAAGTCTCTGACAGGGAATATCAGAACGGACATATGCACAAGTACCACCTTTTAGGCAAAATGAATCATACAGCGAATAATTTCGGCATCTGAGATGAGCAGTAGTTGAATCAACCGATAACTGAGATTCTGTCAGAAAAAGTACATGGGGTTTGGCAGACTGCAAGTGGAAATGGACATCGTTGAGATTAGATTTGAGACCACGTATATTTGTGAAATGAATTAGGCAGTGCTTGGGAGGGATAGATCTTTTCGCAGATAAGCTTGCTCTGTTAGTTTGACAATTCGTGGTGTATTCAATAGTAAGAAAAAAGTGGGTGGGACATGCTGTATGAAGTAATGAAATTTGTGGATATGGCGTACACATGGTAAGAATATACCCAGATCCTTGACATAACGTGCCCTCGACAATGTTCCCCGCATACACACTACTCGGACTCCCTCCAGTTACTATCTGGCAGAGTAGAGGTAGCAAGAATATACACTAGCTGATCCGGAAGGCTCCTAGAGAGTTACCAATAGGTTCGGGCCGATGTACTAACTAGCGGCCGGCCTGCGAATACCGTTTTAGAACTGTACCCTCGAAATGTAAGGAATATTGGATCTCCCCACGATGTTCATCATAACCTCAAAAGTCAACAATCATATTACATGATGGAAGAGAAAGGGAAGAGTTGACCGGAACTTAGCTCTAGAGACTAAACATATGTTCCACCACTTCAAGCCTCCAATAAATAAAGTGGTGGTATTGCATCGGTTGATGAGAGTCATCTACCACCTAGTACTGCCTTGTAACGTAGAGGAGCGGCATTCCTCCTTGTGGTGTGGGCGCCGCACCTCGTCCCCTGTTTACGTTGGTTCATACCTGGGTGGTCACCCACCATATACTTGTGCATGGAGGTTATACCCAGGATTACTAACAGTCCCACCGTAGTGAAGGTCCAAGTAGAGAATTTGGCTGTCACAGACCGTTCGGACTTCGCCGAAATTGGGTCCACTTGACTTGAGTGTCACCCGAATATCAGTTCCATCAGCGTTTTGGACTCCTAGGTATCAAGTACAGCTTGTCTGGCATATCTGAAAGAATGTCTGTGACAACCTCAAAGACCCGATTTTTTTGCAAGTATATGATCAAAATAATTTTGATCATATACTTGCATTTAGGAAAGCTTTTGACACTGCTGTACATAACAGACTACTGTACAAATTGGAGGAGTATGGCGTTAAGGGAAAGTTACTGCTATGAATAAAGGAATGGTTGAGTGGGAGAAGACAGAGAATGGTTTTTAATGGTCATTGCTCTTCGTGGACTAATGTTATGAGTGGATTTCCCCAGGGTTCACTGCTGGGCTCATCGTTGTTTTCTATATTCATTAACGATATTGATGAAAGTATATTAGGTTTAATGTTTATGTTTGGATGATTTGTCAGGGTGGTTAATGACAGTAATCAAAGTAAGCTACTGCAACAAGATCTAGAAAAATTAGGCAGACTGGCGGAAAAATGGCGGTTGAAGTTTAACATTGACAAATACAAACATATCGGTAGTATTCCCAGATTAATGTACCAACTGTGCGGCACTACACTCAAGAAAATAAAAAAAGACCTGGGGATAATTGTGCATTCAGATATAAAGTTCTTTGAACAGTGCAGACAGGCTGCCAGGCAGCTATTGGTGGGTTTTATCGATGATATACAGGAATTTTGAAAGCAGGGAGAAGGAGGTGATTATCCCATTATACAAGGCAAATGGTTCGGCTGCATCTTGAGTACTTTATACAAAGGGTACTAGGAAAGTTTTGCAATATGACGCAACAATGAATCACAGGAAGCTGCTTGTTGCTGCATGTTGAGACATGTTCATACGTGCATAGTAGCCGCCGCGCCAAGTCGATGGGCTCAGTTATTCATTAGTAGTGAGAGTGTAAAGTGCTTGCGATGGCATCGTGGTCACGAAATGAGATAAGGACAGTTTTGCGGTACAATTTCGTGCGTGGTTTAACCATAGACCAGTGCTTAGAAGAAATGACTCTTGCACTAGATGATGATTGTCCACATCGTACAACGATATTCAGGTGGTATAGAGAATTCCAAAGGGGAAATTTCACTCTGGAGGATTCTGAGAGGCCGGGAAGGCCACGAACGTCAGTTACGGAGGAAAACGTTACTGCTGTGAGGAAAATGCTTGACGAAAACAGGCGAGTGACCTACCAACAGATAGAGGATACTTTGGGCCTAAATGCACCAGCAATTCATTCGATTCTGCAAGATCATTTGCACGTGAAGAAACTTTGTTCTCTCTGGGTGCCGCATCAACTGACTGAAGAGCAGATGACACGACGTGTGACGGTGCCGGGAGATGTTAAAAAAGTTTGATAAGGGACAATCTCGGTATGTGAACAACATCGTGACAGGTGACGAGACTTGGCTGTACTATTACGATCTGCCGACCAAGGCTCAAAACAAAGTTTGGGTCTTTGATGATGACGACACACCCGTAATTGTCAGAAAATCCCGATCTGTAAAGAAGAAAATGATAGCTGTATTTTTCAAATCGAGTGGAATTGTGGAACGTGTCGTTTTGGACACGCAGAAGACAGTCACAGCTAAGTGGTATACTGAACAATGCCTGCCTAAAGTCATTGGATCTATGAAGAACCTGCGGCCAAAGTCAAGAATGGACACCTGGTACCTCCATCACGATAATGCTGCAGCTCACCGCGCCAAAGCCTGCACCGAATATTTGACCACGACAGGACTGAAACTTCTCGAGCACCCTCCCTACAGTCCAGACCTTGCTCCCTGCGACTTTGCACTGTTCCCGCATGTGAAAATGAAGCTAAAAGGGAGGCGGTTTTCCAGTGATGAGGACCTTCTACGGGCTTGGGACAACGAGTGTGCTTTACTCCCTAGTGAAACTTGGCAGAACTGGTTTAAAGATTGGTTTCGGAGGATGGAGAGGTGTATTGAATGTAGAGGAAATTACTTTGAAAAAATTAAATAAACAAAGCTGTATTGCAAAACTTTCCTAGTACCCTTTGTACAGGTCTGAATGCCTCATTTCAGGTGGGATGTAGATTGCTGGAACGGGTGGGCAGAGAAGGATAGTGAGATTAGCGAATGAAACAAAAGAGTGGTCTTACTAAGAAAGGCTTCAGTTCTGCAAATTGCAGCTTCAGGAGACTAGGCACTTGCCATGTGATCTGAAATGTTTAAGGATTTGAATGGATTGAGCCAGTTCAATGCTAATGACATTCTTCCTTTTGCTCAGAATACATACATGAGGTGGCATAAATTCAAATTGAGGAAGGATGCAGGATAGATGTGTGGACCTTCAGCCAGCGGGCGGTTGATTATTGGAATAAACTTCCATCCCTTGTTGTGGAAGTCAGTTGTTTGTATAAATTCAAAGGAAGAACTGGACAAACTATTGGAAGGGATGTTGTTATTTATTTATTTTTTCTTATTTGAGTTTACTTATTATTTTTATTTTTGCTGGCTCCCGGGTTTGGGTGGCCTAGGAGCGCGATCGCTGGTACCTACCGGTATAGCACTACTTGTGGTGGGTGCGGGACTTTAGTGCATGAGGCACTGTCCGAATGGTGGACTCAGGTCCCGTTCTATGTGCCTGGGGACGGCCATCGGAGGGGAACGTCCGGGTACCGGCTGCTCCCCGGTGGCGCAGGGGCCTCTTCCATACAGGTCCGTTTTGCAGAAGTTCTGCGTAAATTCGGCTTTTCAGGTGGAGATAGACGGAAGTCTAGGTGCCACCGTAGACATGATGATAATAATAATAATATTGGAAGGGATGGACAGGTGATGTGGGAAGTTTTTTTTTTTTTTTTTTGCTGATTTATTTTTAAAATAACAAATTATGATACAAATTAAATAGCCGCCAAGAAATTAGAAACTGAAACCATGGAGAAATAAAACTGAATTCACAAACTAAATAAAGATAGATGTGGTTGAGCGCCCGTGGCCACCATATCGTCGAAGGAAAATTCCTTAAAGGACATGAAAAGGGGATAGAACACTGAAGAACACAAAGAATAATAATGAACGGACTGTATACTGTTCGTATCCAGGTTAACTCAAAAAAATAAAAAATAAATTAATCACGAGTTTGTTTTTAATCTTTATCTGTGTAATTATGTTACCTCTGTCATGAGCTTTATATTTGCAGAAAGACGTAGGAAGCTAAAATATTGATCATATAAAAAAGTCACGAGCTAGCTGAGTTACGAAATAGCTCATTATGCTAATTCAATGCAAATTCACAAATCAAGATGCTGTGACACAAGTGCAGCATTGTAGTCAGTATATCTAGTTTTCATGTTCACCATAAGATGGCGCAAGTTCATGGCACTAATTACATCTATTCGATAGACGTATTCATTGATTAGTGAAATTATTGTTTCTGCTATGTATATAGATATTTTGAGCTGTGAGTGCGTGCAGTGGGCTTGCGAAATAGAATAAACTGAATCTGTAATAAGATAATAAATAATTATGAAACAAGCTCTTTGTGACATTTCATTTAGTCACAATCTCCTGTAGGTCCACAAGAAACGTACTACTTAATTGACCCGTCTAGGACGTGCTCGGTATACTCTGAACATTAAACCACAGTAGTTAGCAGAGTATGAATCGATATTATAGATTATAAGCGTTGTGTGTGTGTCGGAGAGAATGATAGCGAGAGTAGTGCATGTATTGCATGACCCGCAGGGCAAATCGATTAGAGAATGACTACTGAGATCACTTTCGTTTTTCCATCGAAACTGCCTATCTGTTTATCTTTTTTAAAACTTTATTTTCTGTCCATGTTTCATTGGCTTTCTCTTGTAGTACTGCAGTTTCTGATTTATCCGACTAGGACGAGTTACTGTTTATCGCTCACTTATTCTGCTCACTTATTCCACTCCTCTCTTTCTGTGTGTACAGCAGCTTTCTATCATTACGTCATTCTTTCTATAGGTGAACATTCACTAAAAGAGGGCATTTCTTTCCCATCTTATCTTTTCTTGCATTTTTTTTGCTTTAGTTTCGTTAAATTCATTTTTTTTTATTAACATTGCTTTCGAGACGTTTTCTCAAAAAAGTATGAATAATTCTAATTGCATTTTTGCCATTTATATTTATTTCCTTTGCTCCATGCACCATGGAGCAAAGGAAATAAATATATGCCGATTATGCCGATTTCCAAGCTTAAATGTAATAGAATAATGTAAATAATCGACACTTGAATAGATAGGACGTTCTTAAAATACAAAAATGTAAGGGTCCTTTAGAAAAGTATCATTCAAATACCCGTAGAATAAATTTGAGAGTTCCCATGATCCGCCCTTATTCTTGATACAAGCATTTGAGAAATCCGAAATTACGCTTTTAGGTTATATAGACGTTATAAATCTCCAAAAATTTAATTCTACATATCCCTTGAGACAGGTACCTAGTGAAATGTTTATAAAATAATAGTTACATGACTATTTATTTTTAATTAATTTTTTTATTTTTGTATGCTTTACCATTCAGAACTCGATATTCCATTTTTAAAATTCAAATAGCCATCGCTCCATAACAGTTCAGAATCAGACATGCGCTCTATTGTCAAAAGTTTCGGAATAGGTATAATTATGTCCATTCAAGTAAGCAGGTGAACGATTTGTTTTGTTTTGTTTGTTTTGTTTTAGGGTTTTATGGCGCATTAGCATCTAAGGCTATAATGCGCCTCAGGTGAACGAAATGCAGTTTACGGTCGAGGCGTTTAGCTTAGTGACTTCCAATAGGAAGTAATCATGGCATCCGATTAGAGACTTAAGGTGGGCTCCCCAGAAGTTCCTCAAGTGCTCGCCCAACACCTTTTGGGAACCTCTGGACTGGAAGAATTTCTAAAGAAGTCTAAAATCGGGGTTGCAATTAGACATCTCAGACAGAGGGAGTAACGTGTATTATGTGAGTACACACGCACTTGTATGCACATGATACACAACAGCGCAAGCAGAAATTACTGATGCACTTAAAAACCAACAACAAGAAATAAGATGATGCTAACTCTGACGGAGTTCTCTCTTGGATAACAATACAAAACAAAGTGAATTTCTTACGGTAGCAAAGATAAGCAGCCTTTATTTTTCTTGCTGATGAAACAACTGAAATGAGAATAAGCCATTCGTTTAGAAACACATGTTTGATGCTAAATGGCATAATGAATTATTCCATGGTAGTATTAGCGCTTACAAGACAAACTCTTATTTCATATTCGTGTTAAGCTAATTATGGACAGAGGGTAACGAAAATAAGTGAAACAAAAATATAATATAACAATTTTCGCGTGCCATAGAAAAAATTACGGAAATTAGTAAATAATGTTAATTGATATTTTTAAAAGGTGAAAGTTACTAATAAGAAATTTGTTCCCGCATAATTTTCCGCCAAGTTACATTTGCCCTGGAACGTAACTGCGACGAAAAACGAGTTACTGTAATGTGGGCTTCACACGATAAATATTACTGTCAGTGTTTTCAATACTGACAATAATATTTATAGTGTGAGGCCCGTGATTTGTGTTGGTGAAAGTTCGAAATTCAGACTTTTACCAAAGCGATTTGGTAGAAGTTCGAAGTATCAACACATTTCACTTTATTTAGTATTATTACCGCCCTCACTCATTAAATCCTATTATTTAACAGTTCTGTTTAGCAAAAGCTTATTTGATAATGGCATTTGAGAATTATTTTCATTGTTTTGAGCCCCCTAACATATACATTTTATATATGTTAGTGGGCTCCAAATATGGTGAATATGTTATCCAGGCAACATTGCGGAGATAGGAGATGTATCTTTACTTTGCCCTTGTTTAATAATCGAAAAGGTGAATGACACAGAACATTAGTAGTGATTTACCTTACGCTCTGAAAAAGGGATAATCGGAAGATTATCTCTTTTTCAGAGCGTAAGGGATAATCTGAAAAAGAGATAATCTTCTGATTATCTCTTTTTCAGATTATCGCTTACGCTCTTTTTAGCAGATATATCCTCCTCTATGTCATTCTTTGAAAATCAGAAAAGTGAATGAAACAGGAAAGTATTTTTGCTTCACTTTTTGCGCTTTCCGGTTATCTGTTTTCAGATTTTTAAACAAGGGCATTGATCGGAGGTTATATCTGCTCTCCTCCAGCAAGGTTGTCTGAGTAACACATTCACTATATTACGAATATAGTGAATATGTAATACAGACAACCTTGTGTGAGAGCAAATACACTGTACATCACCACTGTGCCTTTGTTTAAAATTCCGAAAAGCGAATGAACCAGCAAATTATCATTGTTTTCTTTTTTGCACTGTTATCAACAATCTTTTGAGGACGTGCTTTCCAGAGAAATCAACTTAAGAGGAGCTGTGAGACACGTTTTTGTCTGGAGTACAAGGATTCCGAATTTGCAATTGCACACGAAAATGTTTCAGCAAGAAATGTTTGTGCAGATCATCTAACATATGTAATTCGGAGTGACACGGAGGCAGTAACAAATAAAATAATAACATGCAGGGTATTAAATCATATCTGTTTATGATAAAATTTGTTAAGGCAATTTCTTAAAAAAAAATAAATAACTTTACATATTTTGAATTGTTGGTTTTTACCTCTACCAAAACGAACTTTCGGTATCAGAACGTAAAAGTTGTAAATAAAGTGAAAAGTGTTTGCTATTTCGGACTTTTACCAACACGAATTAGGTAGATTCTAGGATTTATCGGATTTCGGGCTTTTACTGTACTTTCTTTTTTTTTTTTTTTGTTGATGCAGAAAAATCGCTTCCTTGCATCATTGCCATAAAATTACTAACTGTGTCCTAAACGCTTTCGAGGAAATAACAAAACATATGCTGAAAGTTTGGTGTTGGTCATACTTTACCTCTCGAGTAATGCGCCACATCCGAAACTAATACTGATTTCTAGCGGAGTAGGGAAGTGATGAGAGATATCGATTTTGAATTGATTCTGAAAACGTTTTGAAGGAGAATATTTCAGATTCCTTTGTTTGAGAACGGAATCGAGGATTTTTAATAAGCTTCTTTGCATTTTAAATATCATTCAAGCATCATCATGAAGTTATTAATTGAAGATATCAACGTCCAAAAAGATAACATCAGTCTATGCTTTGGCAATCAGAGTCGTCTAAATCCGAAGTAAGATGTCCATTAAATTTATTATCGTCGACCTCTGTGTAAAGTGGCGGTCTTCCGGAAAATAGTGCATGACAAGAATTGGCAGCACAGTCTTCTCGAATAGCTTTAATAAATTGCACCTTATTGACAGGGGGTGAAAGTCTTTTCATTTGGATATTTGGATATTTAGCACAGGTTTTACGATATGTCTTCATATTTCAGGAAGAACTGCAGTGTGAAGAGTTTCTTTAAATATATGAACCAGGACCTCAATGATAAATGGACTGCTTACTTTCATGATGAAAAAGGGGTGGGGGACACAGCAATACCAATGGTGGTAGCTTTATTTGGGAGAAAATTTGTTGCTTTAATAACATTTTCTTAGGTTATGGTGATTTCTGCTGGAAGGAGTTTAGTATCAAGGTTAGAGCCGGATGAAGTCCTACTGTTTGTGTAGTTTACCAGCCAACAGGTATTATCTACTATGGGTTTAGGATCTGCGGAGGGTCCGACGGTACTGTTGCCGATTCCCTAAATAAGAGAATATTTTTCATCGATAGTGAAGTTGGTGTTTTTGTTGCAACAGATTCTTGTAGATTGTTTAAGCTTTTTTAAAAATAGCGAAGTTGTTCTCTTGGCATTTGTGCTTTAAAAAACAGTCTCGTTCTTTTTTCACGTTCTGGTTTTTTGCCACTTTCTGGAAGTTTTTTGTTTTCTTACAAACACTTCCTTGATGCTTTTATTAAACTACCAGTGAGACCTATGCGTGATCCAAATCAAATTAGATTTAGATCCAAACCAAATCAAATTAGACACATCGACGAGCTGTTTGAAATAATTCTTCAGCCAGGATGGAGGAATCTTTGGTCTGACTTATGGTCTAACAGACAGTCTCATTTATACATGGTGAGGCGTTGGATAATTGTTCCTTGTTTATGAACTTAATGGAAAAGACCTCATGTGCAGAGTCCACATTCTTCAACCGAGGGACTGAAGAGATCAGAGTTACCATTAAATTCAGAGTATCATGTTGATCTGATTCTAACAAGAAATCTAGCCTGATCAGCTGCATGAGGGAGATTGTGGTGGAATATGAAATCGAGTTTGTCATTACTCATAGTGGGGAGGGGGTGGGTTACAAGAGGATGATGATTGAGCATGTAGCATGTGTTTCGAAGAAGTCTAAACCATTGAGTAACGGCCCTCGTGGGTGGCACAGTTGGTAGAATCGCCATCCTCCCCGCACCGGGTGGAAAAGACTTAAGTTCGAGTCTCTCGATGGTGAGGTTAGTATGGTTAGTATGGTTATTTTTTCTCTTGGAACTCGTGTTTTTCGTCTAGTAAATAGCAAATCGACCGCAGAACACACGCAGTTACAGACATTATACACAGAGCGATATGGCCTTGGTTGCTAATGCTCCTAAAACCAACTGGTTTTGGCGCATTATAGCCTTAGTTGCTAATGCGCCAATAAAACCCAACAACCAACCAACCTCCTAAAACCCTACTACAACCGTTGAGTTACGTGGGGGAGGCATGTTGAAGTTCCCTACGTAAATGGTAGGGGCGTTGGGCTTTAGTTCCGTGCTAACCTATGAGATGTGCTCTGTGGTAAGGTAGTCAGTGCAGAGAAAGCTGGTCTGATATTGTAGCTTCATAAAGGTCAATAATTACAGAAATGGCTTATTATATTGATTATTCATAAAACTGCAATTCACAATACCGGTAATAATACCTATATTCATATTATATTGTCTATTACGGACAGTTTAATCTCTCTTACTCAGTTACATCTTTTATGCAATCTTAGTGATGAAAGTTATTTTCCTATTATTCATTTGTTTTATTGATTTCATTAAGTTTTGAGACATCTAGTCGTACAGAATAGCAAACTAAACTAGTGGGCTCGCAAACTAAAATAGCAAACTAAACTAGATTACATTATGCTATTATTACAAATTATTTACAATACAGTGATATAATAAATTTATTAACCTCCGTCCGAGCAGAGCCTTTTGTAGATTGAACAATTTGTAGTTTTTATCAAGAGCAATTGTATTAGTTGGGAAGATGCAGGAAATATAAGCAAGATTTGCAGGGTGATATGGTAAAAAAAAAAGGAAAAAAAAAAAAAAAGAAGGAAAAATAAAAGCTGCCATTGCCATATTGGGGCCACCCAAGAACTAACCTATCTGCCTGTGTGTGTATTACTCTTATGTATGTAAATTAACTTTGTTCTCTCGTCGATTTGCCTGTTTTGCTAGACGAAAAAGCCGGGTTTCCTCGGGGGAATCGGGTTATCTAAGCCTGAGACCGACTAACTCAGCCAAATGAAAAAAAAAAAAAAAAAAATCTATAAAAGTTCCTTGCGTCATTGACAGAATTCGAACGCGGTCCTTTTTCATCCGGTGTGGGAAGGATAGTAATTATAACCACTGTGCTACCGCGCCGTCCTGTTCGTACGGTCGTTGGTCCCCGTAATATGGTGACTTCTTCCTTTCCTACTTCTATTCTTAGATAATCTATAGTCCCACCACGAGAATAAACTCAAGGTCACCACCAGAAGCAGCCTATTTTAGAAGTAAAGGGGAAATAGGATGATTATGGTACTTTGATTTTTAGTTTAATTTTTATTTTAAACAAAGCTAATCATGTAAATGTGTAGTGAATAATGTACAGAATCGGTTCTGTTCTGATTTTCATCTTAATCTATGATAGAAATTTAATATCCGCATTCGGCCCCTTTTTTCCTATTTAATAATCCCTCTACTTCTTAAATAAACCCCAGGGCTCACTCTGCTGAGTATGGAGTTAGCACACCCAGGGTCCTGAGCTGGATATCATCATTCTTCTCTTTTTTGGTGTTCCTTTCTACTTCTGACTCTTGTCTCTCTCTCTCTCTCTCTCTCTCTCTCTCTCTCTCTCTCTCTCTCTCTCTCACACAGGGTAACTCAGGATTTTTTTTTTTTTTTTAGCCAGGTGCAACAAAAGCCTCAGGCTTCCTTGCACCATATGGCCAATAATAATAATAGACTGTATATACCGGCGACTTTCAGTTCATTCTCGTTATGATATAGTGCATGAATTAGGAGCTGGCCAAAGGCGACTGTTACGAATTACCATTAGAAATATTCACGGTGTAATGTTCAGGCTAAAGTATAATTTTGATCTGGAAGTTGCAGTTTCTTTGCAGCTCAGTTCATTGACTAATATTCCAAATTTAGGTACCGCTTCAGATGCGATGGAGTTGCAGACTACAAGATCACCGATGTATAGCTCATTATGGATATCATGAACTTCTGAGAATATTTTGCCATTGAGTCTGAGTCATGACAGTCAGTGAGCCCTTGTTTGATTGACCATTATCCTCACCTAGAATGTTTATTTTCAACTGACTTATATTGATTTGATATTTATTTTACCTTCATTCTTTACCAATGATTTCGTTACGCGTTTCTGTTTTATTCTCTAGTCATTTCTTCTCTCTCTCTCTCTCTCTCTCTCTCTCTCTCTCTCTCTCTCTCTCTCTCTCTCTCTGACAACTATAATTCTAACCCGAAGTACACTATTGCTTGTCATTTAACCAAATAATTTTCATGTTAATTACAGTCAACTAATAAATGATGCAGTCTGGCATATTTTGACTTTTAGATTCTTTAAAAACATTATCATACATTAGCTTGACTTCTATAATAATCTCAGTTCTTTCACCATACTGTGTCGATGACAGGTGTGAGCACGTATATTTTTTAAAATAAAATTTTTATAAATTTTTTTTAAATATTAATTTCGTGAGTTTTCTCTCTCCAGATCCCTTCTTTCATTAAATGTAGGAAAGCTTTTCTATCTAGATATTCCCGAATTCTAGGCTAATTACTAAAATGATTCTCTGGCAATTTTATTGGAATTACTATAGCTCTATGGAGATCAAGAGCCACTCTGTTTTCTTCTTCTCATTTCAGATTATCTCTTGTAGTAGGAATCTATATTTAGACTTTTAACTTTTGAATTCTCGATTTACAAACTGTTTGGCCAATAGAACTGGACGCCTGAGCAACTTTTATATCCTGGTGCAGCAGCAACAAGTCGCAGTCCACCATTGGATTTATGCATCTTGATTCCAACTTGGCTTGAAGTGGTGGAACCCATGTTTAGTCTCTAGAGCTAAGTTCCAGTCAACCCTTCCCTATCTCTTCCATCATGCAGTATGATTAATGACTTTTGAGGTTATGATGAACATTGTGGCGAGATCCAATATTCCTTACATTTCGAGGGTACAGCTCTAAAACGGTGTTCCCAGGCCGGCCGCTAGTTAGTACACCGGACCGAACCGAGCTTCTTGAAAGGGTGCAAAGAAGGGTAACTCGCCTGGTGAGATCGGCAAAAGGGCGTCCTTATGAAGAAAGACTTCGAATATGTGGGTTGCAGAGTTTGGAAACTAGACACCTTAGAGGAGATTTGATTGAGGTGTTTAAGGCTCTGAGAGGCATCAGTAAAATGAATGAGGACAAAATTTTCAAGATTATAAATGATGCTAGAACTAGGGGACATAAATTCAAGTTACGGGGAGAAATGTTTAGATTGGACTGCAGGAAGTTTTATTTTAGCCAGCGAGTTATAAATTACTGGAATAAGTTGCCTTCATGGGTGGTAGAGGCCGACAGTTTGGGGAAATTCAAAGGTCATCTGGATAGTACTTTCGGGTAAGGGAAGCGCATAGGATGATAGGATTAATTTCCTTTTTATTTAATTTTTAATTTCATTTTATTATTTTTATTTATTTATTAATTATTATTATTTATTTATTTAATTTTTGTTTTTATCATTGTTTTGTTCGGATTTTTTTTTTTTTTTTTGGCTGGTGCAGCATAAGCCATAGGCTTTCTTGCACTATACGGCCGTTACTAATACTAATACTAATACTAATACTAATACTAATACTAATACTATTACTATTGGTAACTCTCTAGGAGGCTTCCGGATCATCTAGTGTATAATCTTGCTACCTCTACTCTGCCAAGTAGTGACTGGAGGGAGTCCAAGTAGTGTGTAGCGGGAAGCATTGTCGAGGCCACGTTCAAGGATCTGGGTATATTCTTACCATATGTACACCATATCCAAAAATTTCATTATTTCATACAGCATGTCCCACCCACTTTTTCTTACTGTTGATTACACCATGAATTGTCAAACTAATAGAGCAAGCTTATCTGCGAAAAAATCTAAACCACCCAAGCACTTCCTAATTCATTTCACAAATATACGTGGTCTGAATTCTAATCTCAACGATGTTCATTTCCACCTGCAGTCTGCCAAACCCCATGTACTTTTTCTGACAGAATCTCAGTTATCGGTTGATTCAACTACTGCTCATCTCAGATGCCCAAATTATTCGGTGTATGATTCCTTCCGCCTCAAACGTGGTACTTATGCATATGTCCGTTCTGATATTTCCTGTCAGAGACTTGGCAATTTGGAATCTCCTCTCTTTGATCTTCTCTGGCTTAAAATCTCTCTACCTCATTGTGTCATCTGTTGTCTCTACCATTCTCCCAACTCCACTAATCACTTGGAGCTCTTTGACTTCCTCTCTTTGCAACATGACTTCCTCTCTTTGCAACTTGACTTTCTCCAGTCCAACTTTCCTAACAGTGAGGTAATTTTCCTTGGTGATTTTAATGTTCATAACTCCAGCTGGCTTCCGTTTTCTAGTTGTAGGGGGTGGAAAACAATGGATGATGATTTATATATTTTTATTTATTGGTTTTATTTCGTTTTGTTCCCTATTATGTGTTTGTCCACTTTATTCTTATTTCCCCCACTTACGCATCTGACTTTACTTCCTAGGAGAATTCCAGATTCGTGGGAACTTCTCAATTGTGTATAATTCCCTTCGGAAAGGCTGAGTGTTCAGGAATGACAAACAACGCACCCATTAATATATAACATAACATAGTTTATTTACACTTATATATACAACATAATATGCAATTGAAAAAAAAACATGTAATATGCATACAAAGTTAAATATGGATACCTTGCAAATATTATTCTTATATTAACAATCAATATGCTATTTTCATCATTATACTCTGTGTTCTCACCATTCTGTTACAATAACTGAAGACCAATCTTAATTTTCCTAAAGTCTCTATTTGTTATTAGTCTTTCAGTTGGACCAACAATTCTTCATTAATACAAACACTATATTCAATTACCTATCCTTAAAACATTCAAAGATTCTCACTTTGTATTATAATCATTTGAACAATAATTTAATCTATTACTTATCTTCCGTTTCTCTTGCATTTTACAATAACCTTTTTGAATTAATTAACTCTGTTAGTATATATATGAGATAATTTATTTATCAATTTACGGCTAGTACTATCTCTGTTTTTCATTAATTAATCACTGTACTGTTTTACTAACAGTCTTTGTTAACTTACAGTACTTACTATTATCTTTTTTCTTTCTTTCGCTTTGCTTTCCTGGGCGGATTCAACCTTCCATTTTTGGCTCTCTGAGGATCTCCTTCATCTGCTACCCCTGAATTTGCTACAGCTAGTTTTTAGGGACTCTTTGCTGCATGGGACTGGCGTTCTTTCTCCACCTTATTCGGGCTACTTCTATCCCTTTCCATTCGTTGCTTCCTTCCTTCTCCGCGAACTACTAATTTTTTTCGCATTTTCGCTCCTTTCTCTCGGGCTACTGATTCTGCGGATTTCGCTCTCCTTCTCTCCACCTTATTAAAATCTATCACAAGGAAAAACTCATAGGGCATCTCACAGTACTCCTTCTCCTCTCCACTTTATTAAAACTTATCACAAGGAAAAACTTACTGTCCGTGTTACTAACTCATTTTACTTATCTCGACGAAAATCTCGACTGCTGTGTCCGCTGACTATTTCATTTTTCCTAGCACCAACAAAAACTCAACTTAGAATCCCACTAACCCATTCTCCTAAACACCCACATAACTCAACTCGGGAATCTGTCACTAACTCATCTTAGCAAAACACTCCCAAATTCTCAACTGTGTGTCTCCTCTCTCCCTGTTCACTCACTTTTTTTTATCTACTTTTTCTGTACCGCCTACATATGTCAAAGTCTCCCTGGCTTTCTGTTTAACCAATCTTACTCATTTTATCACTTACTCTCTCTTCTTATTCGCTAATTTTGATCTTTCTCACGCTGTCTATTTAGTGCTCTATCCAACTTCTTATTTTAAGAAATTTGTAAACTTTCTCAGGCTGTCAGTACCTTTGAAGTCAGCCGCTTATACTTATACTTTAGCAGACTAATTTCCCACGATCTAAAAACTTGCCATCACTGCCAGCCAGACAGACTTAAATCTAATTCCCAGCATTTGTTCCGTTTTTACCACCTTATTATCCTCTTCAGGTGTCTCCGATTAAAGAAATGTCCCGACAACACATGGCCCACCGCGCTATTGTTTACCGAGTTGACCATTCTACTAATAGCAGTTGCTACTCGTTTCTATTGTTTGGTTGCTGTGTGAGCTGGGAGTCGAGTGTACCTAGCTTGCTAATAGCTTTTCACTTACCGCTCCCCTTGTATAGACGTTGTCTAATTTAATCCCTTGGCTTGTAAGGTTCGCTCCCCCATATTGCTTTATTATACGTTTTACTTTAAATAAATCTCCCTCTTCCACAAAATATTATATTTGCAAGATTTTACATCTTACATAGTGACACCGACCCAGCTGGTCGAGATGCTGAGGCTTTTGCAATTACTAACGGCCTTGCACAGATTGTTCATTTACCTACAAGAATACGGACAATTCTAATCATACAGCCAATACGCTTGATCTTTTTCTCACAAACAACCCTTCTAAGTACATGGTCAAAGTGAGAGGTCCTTTAGGGACTTCAGATCACAACTTGGTGATTGTCTCTTCTCCAATGGAACCTATATCTCATGGCTTCTCCGAACCTCGTGTTCTTTGGCATTACAAGAATGCAAAATGGGATGACCTGCGAGACTTCTTTTCTTCTTTTCCTTGGTCGGATTACTGTTTCAAAACTTCTGATGTCAACGTTTGCTTATATCTTGTCAGTGAAATTATTCTTGCAGGAATGGAATCCTTTATCCCACAGTATACTTTAAAATCTCGTCCTTTATCTAAACCTTGGTTTTCCAATAAATGTGCTAAGGCTGTTCAAGAGAAGAATGTTGCATATCGTAATTGGCTTGTTTCTAATTCTTCAGTTTCATTTTCTGCTTACACCAAATCTCGCAACAATTGTAAAGCAGTTATTAATCAGTCTAAACTAGAGTTTGAACAGGCTAAGAGTAGAAAACTTGCTTCTTGCCCTAATGGTAGCCGAGCATTCTGGTCTCTTGCCAAAGCTATTGGCCGCAACTTTTGCCCATCTCTGCTCCCACCTCAGCCAAGGATTAAGCTTACCTGCTAGCATCCCATTTTTCTTCCAACTCATGTATTAATGATTTTGGTAAAACACCTCCCACCATTCCCAACATACTTCATTCAATGCCTCCTGTGGTCTTCCGTCAAAAGGATGTCAGAAGGATTTTGACGAATCTTGAAGCTAAGAAAGCTCCAGGTCCCGATGGTATTTCTCCACTTGTTCTCGAAACCTCTGCTCTTGAACTTACTCCTATTCTTTGCTGCCTATTTCACTTTCTTATTCCAAAGGTGTTTTTCCTTCTGCTTCGAAATTTGCTCATATCCAACCAATTCCTAAAAAGGGCGACAAATCCCTCCCATACAATTATCGTCCCATTGCAATTACTTCTACTCTTTCTAAAGTAATGGAGAAATCAATTAACCGCCAACTCATAAACTACCTAGAAACCTTCCGTCTGATCAACGATCGCGAGTATGGATTCGTCAGTGTCGATCCACTGGTGATATTCTGGCTTATGTTACTCATTTATGGACTAATTCCATGGAAAGATTCCGTGAAACACAAGTAGTTGCTCTTGACATCTCAAAGGCTTTCGATCGTGTTTGGCATAAAGGTCTTCTAAGCAAGTTGCCGTCTTATGGTTTGCCAACTGTTTTTAGTAATTGGTTATCCAGTTTTCTTTCTGATCGCTCACTGAGGGTGATGGTAGATGGCTCTCTGTCTTCTAACTTCTCCACCAATGCCGGTGTCCCCCAAGGTTCAGTTCTTTCCCCCACTCTTTTCCTTTTGTATATTAATGACCTTCTTCCATTGACTGGAAATCCTATCCGTAGTTTTGCTGATGATAGCACATTGCATTCCACTTTCCATTTTGAGAAACCTTGTCCTGGTCAATCAGCTTCAACTTCTCGAAAATCTGCTACCAATTCTTTAAATGTCGATCTTCAGGTAATTCTCCAGTGGGGCAAAGACAACATAGTTGATTTCAACCCTTCTAAAACTCAGTCTTGACTTATATCTCGCAAAAAGGATTCTTCTGCTCCAATCCTTATCTTTAGTGACACTCCGATTTCTAGGCAAAATGATATATCTCTTTTGGGGATTACCCTGACTTCTAATCTCTCTTGGCACAAGCACATTACAAATATTGCTTCCTCTGCAACCAAAAAAAGGTGGTTTTCTCTTTCGCTCACGGTGTTACTTTTCTTCCAAACAGCTACTCACTCTGTATAAATCGCAAATCCGCCCTGCCATGGAATATTGCAGGACAGGGCAATATTCCATGGAATATTGTTCCCACAACTGGAGTGTTGCCCCCAAAACCTCTCTCAGGCTTCTTGATTCCATTCAGAAGAGGCCAGTTAGGTTAATTAATGATTCATCTCTAACAGAGTCTTTCCACCTGCTGTCTCATAGACGTACTGTTTCTGCTGCATGCCTCTTCTACAGATACTTCCATGGGCACTGTTCTTCTGAATTGGCTTCTATAATTCTCGCTCTCTCTTTCAAAACAGTCCGAACACGTGCCGCCATCAGCCAACATCCATTTACGGTCCAACTTCAAACTCACAGAACCAACTTTTCATCTTTCTCGTTTATTCATTCAACTGCTGTTTTCTGGAACAACCTTCCTTCATACTTATTTCCTGAAAATTACAGTCTACAGAAGTTCATGTCCAATGTCAACAAATATCTGCTTTCGTCTTCTCAACCTCCAACCCAAGTATAGTGTATAGTGTATAGTGTGTTCGTGTCTAACGGCACCAGGGGTTTCCCCCATCTCCGCGTTGCTTTCATTGTGGGTGTAACAGTTCACTGTAAAGGCCAGAGATTTAAAAGTGTATGGATATTGTATGAGTGTAGTGTTGTGTATCGTTGTTCCTCTGGCCATTTAGCCGCTAGACCCCTGCTGGGGCCCAACGTTGTCCACACTATGCCTCGTGGAGGCAGACCATGTACACTAGTATTGAAATATTTACTCTGGCAGGTCCTGCCACCTAATTTCCTGAGATTTCAGTGGCTAGGACCTTAAAAAAATTAAAAAAAAAAAAAAAAAAAAAATATATATATATATATATATATAATAAAACGAAATTTTCGCTCAGTGGGGGTTAAGAAAATTGTGTAGAAAGGCCAAATGAGTTCAGTGTGAACGCAATTAAATTTAGTCATTATTAAATTTTAAGTTATGTGGGGTATACACTTGCATATTAGGTAGAGGTGGGGGACACAGAAGGCTGGGGGGAAAAGACAGAAATATGGGGACGATAGAGAAGGCGACCCCAGATAATCGGCGGGGCAGGCCCATGCCCCACCAGGCGAAGAGGGGAGCGGTAAGGAGGTGAGGGGATGGACGATACCATCCCCTCACCTCCCAACCCAAGTACGGTACTAAGTACTATAGGTTCTAATACCTCTCGTGTTTGGGGTTTACATAAAAAAAAAAAACTGTCATCTACCTCTCGCCATGTTTTTTTTTGCTCATTTTACTCGGCTTCATTATTTTGTCTTGTTTATTGTATGAGTTACATAAATTTATCAGTTCATTGTTAACTGTTAAAAGCTGCTTTTCACCATTAACGCTACCGTTCTTTTTTAAATATTACTTCCATTATTATACTATTACAGAGTCAACGTCTTACGGGCCTATTACAGGCACAATATGCACTAAAAAAATGAACAATATGCTGCTTTATAAAAAGTGTAGAGAAAAAAAAAAGGATGTAAGGAGACTAATGCTGTTTAACCCCAGGGGTTCACTTCTGGTGAGTATGGGTTTGGCACACCCAGGGTCCTGAGCTGGATGTCATCATTCTTCTCTTTCTTGGTGATTCCTTTTTACTTTTCTCTTTCTCTCTCTCTCTCTCTCTCTCTTAGAGTAACTGAGGAATTTTTTTTTTTTTTTTGGCTGGTGCAGCATAAGCCTCAGGCTTCCTTGCACCATATAGCTACTACTACTACTACTACTACTACTACTACTACAAGTGTTATTATATGAAGTACAGTATATGCATCTTGTTATTAATAATATGTTCCATACGCAAGCGGTAAAAGAAAATTTTACATGACTTTACACCAATTTAAATTCGAATTTAATTGGTGGATTAAAATAAAGTTATTTGAGTCTTTCATAGACGGGTAAACAATCCATAACAAGAAAATAATATTCATAACTGACATCTTGACGAAGTACATCTAAACCTAATCGAATGAATCGGTTATTACGTCTGTTATTCTCTTGTAATCTGTTAACATCGGAATCATATGAATGTAGCTGAATAATGTCACAATCGAATGAATCGATTATATTCTTTCAGTTTATGCCTGTTAAGTAGTAAGTACTAATCATTCAAATGGTACTGAAATAATCTAATTAATCGATTACAACCTCTCGATTATGCCCATCACTAGCATAGACACAAATTCCTACTGCATGTTACAAAGAACTGGTTGAAAGAGTGCAGCAGATTGATGCTTAAGTGGGTTTGCTCCGTATTCATTTGTTCGCTGAAACACTTGTTTTTATAAAAGTTAGTGTCCAAATAAGTACTTTTTGTAGGTAATGTACATTGTTAATGGGAATAATTACAAAACTTTAAAACTCAAAACAATTATAATTTTTAGAGTTTAGCTGATAGAGCATGTACTGGCGACATAATGACGTAATAGGGAAAGCTAATGTGATGGAAATAAGTTGAGTAGTTAAGAAGAGATAATTCGAACACCATTGTGTTATATGAGTTTGCGCTGGAACGGTACAAATAATGGTACTTTTCATGTACTTTGTAGAGCCCACAAACAATGAACTAGTTTTCTGTTAACCGTTAGTCGACGGATGAACCAAATTTATCTCTTTATTTCATAGTGGTGGCGTTGCAACCGAGTCTCAGTCAGGCATACAGTAATAAGTACACAGCAGGATGTCTGAAACAGGCGAGAAAATAGCGTGTGAAAAATTGGGAATCTCCGACCCTCGAGGGGAGCCTCAGTCACACGGCATTCACAGACAGGGCGGGCTAACCTATGTCGTTTGTGATAGTCTGTGGAAAGATTTGCTTTCAGAGTTCTGTCTAAAGACTAAACAATCGGAAAGAAGCCCATGAGAGAAATTTCGTTTCTGCATCAGTCAGCTGATTCTATCGCAGTGGGTTGTTTATCATGTTAAAATTTTTGGAAATATGGCATCAGATTTTTTTATTTTTTTTTTAACAGCAACATTAATAAGATCAAAATATCTCGTTCAATGTTGGAACAAGAGAACAAGGAAGTAATGCGTATTTAGAATGCAGCATTTACTATTTATCGCATTTGTCAAAAGCGCATTTCTTGGTGGCATTGATCCATGAACGTCATGTTTTTGAAACTCCGGTATAATGTGTTCCTTTAATTATAAAAACTATAATTAAACTATTAAGATTATTACTATATTTAATACCATTCTTGTACCAAGTGAAATTAATAATATAGTTTATTAAGCTATTCGCTTAAACTACTATACATTAAGGTGACATTTCTGATGTCTGTATCTTACCGATAAACGTGATATAAGAGTTTAAGTGGTATAAGAGTGTAAGATTTCACGTGGTATAAGAATGGTATTAAATATAGTAATAATCTTAATGGAAAAACAACCACGTAACGTCCTTCCCTAACTATATAATTAAACTGTAAACTATTACAACGAATTATCATTAATCTTTTAATAATTAAAACACGAAATGGTTAAGTAAATTATTTTTAGGAATTTACATTCTGTTTAAAATATGATAAAATTCTGTACAAATTTTAAAAGTAATAAGCTTAGGTCTGTGGGGGGAAGATTTTTTGTTTTCCGTTCTTTATCATTATTTTATTTTTTATTGGTATTTTAACCCCTTTTTTTTATATATCTTTCCTTATATTTATTATTACCTAATAAAGGTACTTTGCAATTCCCCACTTTGCAATCTGACTCGTATGTCTATCAGGAGCTTTCAGGTTCTAAGGGGTTTCTATATTATTATATTCCTCCATTGGGTTTAGCTGTATGTTCAAAATGACTAAAGAAGGACTTCTTTTAAAATATAACAAAGTTTTATTACATATATTTACATAAATGAAATAGTTCAATGATCCAGTGCATATTATAATTGGTATTGTTCTATTACCGTACAAGCATAAAATGATTGGTTAAGTTTAGTTATATAACCCCGGGGGCTCACATCTGGTGAGTATGGGCTTGGCACACCCAGGGTCCTGAGCTGGATATCATCATTCTTCTCTTTCTTGGTGATTCCCTTCTACTTTTGACACTCTCTCTCTCTCTCTCTCTCTCTCTCTCTCTCTCTCTCTCTCTCTCTCAGGGTTACTCGGGAACTTTCTGTTTTTTTTTCCTGGTGCAGCATAAGCCTCAGGCTTCCTTGCATCATATGGATAATAATAATAATATAATAATATATATATATATTCTTGTACAACTTCTTCCATTATATCACAAGGCTAACAACATCTTTCTTATGCCACTCTTTTTTTACATTACTTAGCAAAACATTATCTGAATAAATCATTTTTTCTTCTAACAGATCAGGCTTGTCCTCTCACATTCCAATCTTCCCTTTTTAACAATAAGATTTCTCTGTTAGCAACATTAAGGGTAATCTCTTTCTAATTAGATTATTTATCTTTTCTAATACATTAGCATTTATCTTTTAAATAATATTTATCTCAATCTCTAAATTATGCTAACAACCTTACTTCTGACTTGTCAGCTCATGACAGTTCAGTGTATCACACACACACACACACACACACACACACACACACACACACACACACACACACACACACACATATATATATATATATAAAACACTCCTTCTATAATCACTCTGAATTATCCCAATTCCAAAACTGTTACCTTACTTTACGTTACTCAAGAAAATTTTTTTACATCTGTAAATCTCTCTCTCTCTTTACCTTTATCTAGGGAACCTTATCTTAATTACACCTTTTTTTTAGGTACATATCTCTTATTATATATGTTATAATGTCCCTCTTATAATTCCTAACCCTTCTTTAGAGTCCTATAATTTACAAGTGAATACTCATGTTAATTAGACACTTACTTCTAATACTGAACAGGATCTCTTGTTAGGGCCTTCCGTTTCTCAACGGGCTGTTGTCTTCGACTGGATAGGGCATCAACTGAGTCTCTTAGGAATTTATGGACTGGTCTTCGATACTGCTACTTAGCTTTCGGTTCAGCTATTCTGGCGGGCTCAGCATTACAACTTTACTTTCTCAACTCACTTATCTGCGCATTGGCCTTTATCACTGCCTTCAGATGACGGACTAGGGTTATTTCTCTCCTTACACAACACTTATTTTCACGCTGGCCACTTTCACTACCTTCCGATTACGGACTAGGCTTATTTCTCCTTACACTTCACTCGTTTACATCCGGGCCACTTTCACTCCTTCCGATGACGGACTAGGCTTATTTCTCCTTACACTTCACTCGTTTGCATACGGGCCACTTTCTCTACCTTCCGATGATGGACTAGGCTTATTTTCTCCTTACCAAGGCTCCTACTTTCAGCTTCACAAGGCTGCTTCTTTCGGTTCACCAAGGTTCCTCCTTTCACTTATTTTCACAATGGCCACTTTCACTGCCTTCCGATGACGGACTAGGCTTATTTCTCCTTACACTTCACTTTTTGCATTCTGGCCACTTTCACTACCTTCCGATTATGGACTAGGCTTATTTCTCTCTACTGTATTTCTTCCATCACCAACCATATGACCAACTACTCGACTGTTATCTTTTATCATGAAACTCGTCTAACCCTTCTTAACCCACTGACTGTACTTAAACTTATCTAACCCTCCACAACTTACTACTCCATCTTAACTTTGTCAGAACTTTCTCAACTGGCTGACAGGACAGGACTTATCTAACCCTACACAACTTACTACTTCATCTTAACTTTGTCAGAACTTTCTCAACTGGCTGACAGGACAGGACAGGCTCATGGCTACGTGCGCTCTCTTTTTGTTCTACGAATTTGTGTACTGCCCTTTTTTTTGTTGGCCCACCTTTGCTCAGAAATTTAACCACTCGTACTTCAATATTTAAATTTACATCCCGACTATTCGCTAGTGTGGGTTTCCCATGCTATCTCCATCCCCGCTAGATTCAACCTCCCATTTTAATATCAATATCCCTTTCCCAGGCCGTCTGTTCTCTTTTGAAGTCGGCTGAACATAACCACAGACACGTGTTACTACTTCACATATACCCTAAATTTCTGCGGAACAAGCTATTGCAGACAACCAGACGCTAGCCCTATTGTTTTGGACACGGTATTTGTCGTGTACTCACTTCCTGTTTGTCTCCCGGAGTCTCTGATCAAAGGGATGCTCCAACTAATCCGGCTCACCTTTCTATTGTTCTCGAGTGATTCTTTTTCTCGCCTATTTACTGACGTCTCTGCTACCCGTTTTAGACCTTTAGATTTGTTTACAGTACTTGTAGCTGAGTGTTTATCCATCTGTTGGTAGAAATTTTCGTGCAGTAATTCCCACGACTCTCCCTTCCCTTCGATTAGCCCTCTCCTTAATTTAATCTCCCCCCCCCTTTTTAACGATTCACTTTATTCAATTTATTAGATTTGTTATATTTTATTTTACAATATAACTATTCCTGACGTATCCTTTCTTATTAACTTTCTCAGTTTGGGAACGATGATCTGTTATCTTTATATAAAATTTCCTTGTAAGATTTTATATCTTAGAGATCTATGAATTAGTGTATAGCATTTATATTTCTAATAATGCATATTTTCTGTACTTAGCCAGGGTACAGAAATCAGGTTTGCGATAAAAGCATCAAACGTCGCACGCATATTACGCACAACTACTGGTTGCCTGAATCGTACACTAAATATAAACAGTATATCACACACACACACACACACACACACGTGAGGTAGCACAGTTGGTAGAATCGCCGTCCTCCCCACACCTGGTGGAAAAGACCTGAGTTCGAATTCCGTCGATGATATGAGGAATATTTATGGGCCTTTTTCACAACGTGGCAGAGTTAGTCGGTCTCAGGCGAGGGTAGTATGGATTTTTTTCCCTCCCGGAATGGGTTTTTCGTCCAGCAAACAGAAAATCGATCTCAGAATACACGCAATTTACAGACAATATACACGGAGCAATATGACCTTAGTCGCCGATGTTCCTAAAAACTCTACTGCTACAACATACACGCAAGAATTGACCGGACTCAGGGATGCCAAGCTGATGGAAGAATAATCTCGAGATTGTATAAATAACTCCTATAGTCCTTTATGGCAGCCGAATGTATTCTGACCTCATGAATCGCCACCTTAAGAAATATCATTTTGAAATGGTTTAATAGAATCTGCTGAGGAAACCACCACCAACAACAACTTCGAGGGAAACTTATATGCTAATATTATTCTGGACGATACTTTTAGGAGATCAACATATTGTGATACTCGCAAGATTTATTACAGCCAGTATGGACACTCCGAATATTAGTACTCTGATCTGACCCAAGATGGAGAAATTATAAGGAAGGAAGGAAGGAAAGAAGGAAGGAAGGCGAACCCGAAAACCTCTTCCCCCATGTACAAGCCCGGCAACAGGGTCGGATTGAAGCATAAGCCAAATAAGCCATGTCTTGGCGCCTCGCTATCCGATTGGGGCCAAATTATTTCCTTCTGCGAAGATAAAAATGTACGGTTACATGGACTGAGCGCCATTTTATTGGGTACACCTACCTTATAGCGAATAGGTCCCGCTTCAAATCCCAGAACAGTCTAGATTCATCATGGCAACCACAACTCAGCTAGTTGTCGAAAGTGTGCCACAGAGATGTTGGTCCATGTGACTCAATTGCTTCCCACAGTTGGTGGAAACTTAGTGATTGCGGATATATATTCCAAAGAGCTCGTTCCACCTGATTGCACAATTGGAACGAGGTCTTACACAACTGAATTTGTATAATTGCGAGAGTATCATTGATTAGGGGAGGTTCCTATGGATTGAAGATGCCCAAATGTATCCCCTATTCATAAAGGGATCAAAGAGAGAAGTGAATAATTATAGATCTCTAAGCTTGACTTCTGTTACAGGGAAAATAATGGCGTCGGTGATCAATGGAGTAATGCAGGAGCATCTTGACAGGAATGCAGTTATACGGCAATCACAGCACGGAGTCGTTAAGGGAAGATCTTATCTGATCAATTCTGATTGGCTATTAAAGCGACTTAGTAACAAAGGAACTGGATGCAAAAAAATTAATAATAATAATTTTGAAAATGTATCAGCAAAGCTTTTGATACTGTTCTACATGAAACACTGCCATACAAATTAGAGCGGTGTGGCATTACAGTCAAGTTACTCCTATGGATAAAGGGCTGGTTGAGTAGAAGAAGGTAGAGAGTGATTAGTATTAGCAATGGCTACATGGTGCAAGGAAGCCTATGACTTATGCTGCACCAGCCAAAAAAAAAAAAAAAAATAATAATAATAAAAAAAAAAATAAAATTATAATAATAAAAAAATAATGAGAAAAAAAGAAATAGACAACCTATGCGTTTCCCTCCTCCCGTAGGTGAATTTCCCCAAACTGCCAGCCTCTACCACCCATGCAGGTTACTTATTCCAGTAATTTATAACTCACTGGCTAAAATAAAACTTCATAAATCCAGTATAAACATTTCTACCTGTAACTTGAAATTATGGCCCCTTGTTCTAGAATCATTTAAAAACCGTGAAAAATTTCGTACTCATTCATTTTGTTTGTCTCTCAGAGCCTTAAACACCTCAATCAAGTCTCCTCTAAGGTACCTAGTTTCCAAGCTGTGCAACCCACATATTCGAAGTCTTCCCTCATATGGACGCCCTTTTGCCAATATCACCAGGCGAGTTACCCGTCTTTGGACTCTTTCAAGAAGCACCATGTCTTTCTATAAGTACGGTCTCCATACTTGAACACAGTATTCCAAGTGTGGTCTAACAATAGCTTTATATAATGGGATTATGACGTCCTTATCTCTACTAGCGATTGTTCGATAAATCATTGATAGGACACCATGAGCCTTCCTTGCAACCAGTTTACAATGCTCTAAGAACTTCATGTCTGACCGTATCGTAATACTCAAGTCCCTTTCCTCCATTTTTCCGACCATTCCTGTAATAAATAAATTAATAAATAAATAAATAAATATTCATTTATTGCAAATACTGCAAGCCCATCACAGCACATGTCTAAGGGCAGGTAAAAATACAAAGGGAATGACATAAAATAATCGAGTATATGTATATAGCAGATTTTATATAGATATTAACAATGGCTAGGAATTTTAGTTATAAATTTAAAAAAATTGCAGAACAGGACATTTGGCTTTCAGTCGCAATTACTGGGTTGGATTATTGTTCTTCATTTTATCGGAGATCTGACTCATGTAGGCTTCAGAGTTGATTAACCTGTTGCAATCAATGTTGTGATGATTTATGAGGTGAAGAGATGCATTGGGGAACATTCTGTCCATTTGTTTGAACCTGGAGAGGTTGGATTTGAATCGCTGGTTTCTTGAATTTTCCGTGTTGGGGGCAGCTATTATATTGGCTAAGTTTGGTGAATCGCATGCATAGGTGATTAACTTTGCAAGAAGCATGACTCCAGACTCGTTGATCATCTGTTGCAGAGGCTTTGTTTTTAGGTTTTTATAAAGCTGTTGCCTGGATATTGCATGGGGAAAACGAATCTTACTATTGAGCCATCTAAGAACCCAATATTCTAGGGCAAGGAATTTCTTGACGGTTACTTGAGGAGCACCAGACCAGATTTTGGAAGCATAGGACAGAATGGGAAAGATGCATCTTTGAACATGCTTAATGACTGTTTTTCTGTCTTGAATCGCTGCTGTTTCTTGTTTGATTAACCATTTTGCTTTTTGAATTTTTTGAGCAACATATAAATAGTGGGCATTAAAGGAGAGATTTTTATCAAAAACAACTCCAAGGTCTTTGTGAGCGTAAACATTTGGGATTGGGACTTCTGCAATTTTTATTTCTATGTGGTTGGGTTGTTTCTGAAGGGAATAAGTAATTTGAGCAGATTTGCTTGCATTTATATTCAGATTGAGATCTTTCAGGTACTTGATGATTTCACAAATCTGTGAATTCGCATCATTGATAACTTTGCGAATATCATCACTGGCTTTGGAGATTATAAATAACTTTAAATCATCGGCATATGCCAGTAGATTTGGATTTTCTTGTAGAAGTGGTTGAAGAGATGCTGAAAATATAGTACTAGAGAGAACGGCTCCTTGGGGAATGCCTGTTGAGATTGTGACGAGAATATTGTTAGTACTAGTGGGGAAGAGGAGAAGTCTGCGATTTAGGCTGTATTGAAGATAGGAAATAATCATTGTGTCAACGAGAAAATAATTTTTTAGTATTTGAAAAGCTTTTTTGAGATCTATGTTGTCGAAAGCACCATTGATGTCAAAATAAAATACATCGCATTGTGCATTTTCTTGAAACGCAGTTTGGATGGGTACAATGGTGTCAGCTAGGCTTGTTGTTGTGGAGCGCCCTCTAGGACCAAAATGCATATTGACAGGTGCATTAGCGAAGATTGCATGTTGAAGATATGGGAGCATGATTTTTTCAATAATTTTAGTAATTATTGACGAAACAGCAATTGGTCGATGGCCGGGATGGTTATTTCTGCAAGCTTTTTTTAGGAATCAGCGTAATCCTGAAAGTTTTCCACTGTCTTGGAAGGAATGGCTGGCAGATGCACCTGGAAATGATATGCACTAACGAATCAATAATGTATACGCTGGACAATCTAATAATAAAACCAGGGATTCCATCAGGACCTTCACTACAATCAGGGCGTATTTGGTTAACTGCACGCTGAACTGTATTCTTGTTCACAAGTTGGTTAATTAGCAGGGCTTGATCAGGAAACACATCATGTTGCACTTTGTCTGCTTGTTCATAGGAATTAAATGCTATAAATCTGTTTTGTATACCTTCCGTGAAAATGTCAGATCTGCTTGTTTCCATATTGCATCTTATCCATTCAAAAACTAGTTCATGCTGTAAGGTAGCTGTTGTTTTTGTAGAAAGTACTCTTTTATTGTGCTTTAGCGTGGACATAACATAATTTTTGTATTGAATTTTTTTGAGTTGAATCAAAGCTCTGCTCTTTTTATATTTTATGTATGCTGATGAAGTGTCGTATTTCTTCCACTGTCTGTGGTATTTTTGCTTACTTTTAAAGTATGGTTTCAGGTGGGATTTGAACCAAGGTTTGGAGTGAGAAGATATTTTAACAAGTTTGAATGCCGACTCTGTTTTCAGTTGATTCAGCCACTTTATAAGAAGAAAGGTGGCGTCCTGTATAGGAATATTTTTGAGAGAATCTCATGTAGTATTTTAAGAGCTGCAAAAACTTTTCTTTCTGAAGGAATTTAATTGATGATATTATTTTAGTGATTTCCAGAGGGGGCGGCGAGGATTCCCGCAGCAAATTTTTTTTTTTTTTTTTTTTTTTATGTAAACCGCAACCACGAGAGGTGTTAGAACCTATAGTACAGTACTTAGTACCGTGCTCGGGTTGGAGCTTGAGAAGACGAAAGAAGATATTTGTTGACATTGGACTTGAACTTCTGTAGACTGTAATTTTCAGGAAATACGTATGTAGGAAGGTTGTTCCAGAAAACGGCAGTTGAATGAATAAACGGGGAAGATGAAAAGTTGGTTCTGTGAGTTTGAAGTTGGACAGTAAATGGATGTTAGCTGGTGGCGGCACGTGTTCCGACTGTTTTGAAAGAGAGAGCAGGAATTATAGAAGCTAATTCAGAAGAACAGTGCCCATGGAAATATCTGTAGAAGAGGCATGGAGCAGAAACAGTCCGTCTATGAGACAGCGAGTGGAGAGACTCTGTTAGAGATGAGTCATTAATTAACCAAACTGTCCTCTTCTGAATGGAATCAAGAAGCCTGACAGAGGTTTTGGAGGCACTACCCTAGATGTGGGAACAATATTCCATGGCAGGGCTGATTTGCGATTTATACAGAGTGAGTAGCTGTTTGGAAGAAAAGTAACGCCGAGAGCAAATCAGAAAACCAAGTTTTTTAGATGCAGAAGAAGCAATATTTGTAATGTGCTTGTGCCAAGAGAGATTAGAAGTCAGGGTAATCCCCAAAAGAGATATATAATTTTGCCTAGAAATCTGAGTGTCACTAAACATAAGCATAGGAGCAGAAGAATCCTTTTTGCGAGATATAAGGCAAGACTGAGTTTTAGAACGGTTGAAATCAACTAAGTTGTCTTTGACCCATTGGAGAATTACCTGAAGATCGGCATTTAAGGAATTGGTAGCAGATTTTCGAGAAGTTGAACTAATTGTGCAGGACAAGGTTTCTCAAAATGGAAAGTGGAATGCAATGTGCTACCATCGGCAAAACTATGGATAGAATTTCCGGTCAATGGAAGAAGGTCATTAATATACAAGAGGAAAACAGTGGGGGAAAGAACTGAACCTTGGGGGACACCGTCATTAGTGGAGAAGTTAGAAGACAGAGAGCCATCTACCATCACCCTCAGTGAGCGATCAGAGAGAAAACTGGATAACCAATTACTAAAAACAGTTGGCAAACCATAAGATGGAAGCTTGTTTAGAAGACCTTTATGCCAAACACGACCGAAAGCCTTTGAGATGTCAAGGGCAACTACTTGTGTTTCACCCAACCTTTCCATTGAATTAGTCCATAAATGGGTAACATAAGCCAGAATATCACCAGTGGATCGACACCGACGGAATCCATACTGGCGATAGTTGATCAGACGGAAGGTTTCAAGGTAGTTTAAAATTTGGCGGTTAATTGATTTCTCCATTACTTTAGAAAGAGTAGAAGTAATTGCAATGGGACGATAATTGGATGGGAGCGATTTCTCACCCTTTTTAGGAACTGGCTGGATATGAGAAATTTCCAAGCAGAAGGAAAAACACCTTTGGAATAAGAAAGTGAAATAGGCGGCAAAGAATAGGAGTAAGTTCAAGAGCACAAGTTTCGAGAACAAGTGGAAAATACCATCGGGACCTGGAGCTTTCTTAGCTTCAAGATTCGTCAAAATCCTTCTGACATCCTTTTGATGGAAAACCACAGGAGGCCTTGAATGGAGCGTGTTGGGAATAGTGGGAGGTGTTTTACCAAGATCGTTAATGCATGAGTTGAAAGAAAAATGGGATGCTAGCAGGTCAGCTTTATCCTTGGCTGAAGTGACAACAGAACGATCTGGTTTGGACAGAGGTGGGAGCAGAGATGGGCAAAAGTTGCGGCCAATAGCTTTGGCAATAGACCAGAATGCTCGGCTACCATTAGGGCAAGAAGCAAGTTTTCTTCTCTTAGCCTGTTCAAACTCTAGTTTGGACTGTTTAATAACTGCTTTACAATTGTTGCGAGCTTTGGTGTAGGCAGAAAATGAAACTGAAGAATTATAAACAAGCTAATTACGATATGCAATATTCTTCTCTTGAACAGCCTTAGCACATTTATTGGAAAACCAAGGTTTAGATAAAGGATGGGATTTTAAAGTGGAGCGTGGGATAAAGGATTCCATTCCTGCAAGAATAATTTCACTGACACGATCTGAGCAAACGTTGACATCAGAAGTTTTGAAACAGTAATCCGACCAAGGAAAAGAAGAAAAGAAGTCTCGCAGGTCATCCCATGTTGCATTCTTGTAATGCCAAACAACACGAGGTTGGGAATAGCCGTGAGATAAAGGTTCCATTGGAGAAGAGGCAATCACTAAGTTGTGATCTGAAGTGCCTAAAGGGACCTCTCACTTCGACCGTGTACTTAGAAGGGTTGTTTGTGAGAAAAAGATCAAGCGTATTGGCTGTATGATTAGGATTTTCCGGTATACTGTAGGTAAATGAACAATCTGTGCAAGGCCAATAGTAATTGCAAAAGCCTCAGCATCTCGACCAGCTGGGTCTGTGCGACTAGAAAACGGAAGCCGGCTGGAGTTGTGAACATTAAAATCACCAAGGAAAATTACTTCACTGTAATGTTGCTTGCAGTTCTATACTTTTGTCGTCAGATTTAAATGTAATGTTCCTGCTAAGTTTTTCATGCAGTGGAAAGTTAAGAGTATACAAGATCAAGCGCTTGATTACCTCTTGTAACAGGGACGTTGATTTTTTTTAGCTCCTAGAACTAAAAATGAGTTGGACAGTAGCTTAATTTGTAGATTATATTTGGGCAGGGGAAGGTTAAAGTCGCTCATTATAATGATGTTAATTTGAGGCTTAAGAACGGTAGTGATCCAGGTTATTACTTCATTAAGGATGTCATCAGTAGGTCCAGGCGGAATATAAATATTATAAATTTGAAGCAGAGGATCCTTAACTTGGATTAGTAGGGAAATTCCTTCAAAGTTGAAAGTATTAGAGTTGTATGTGTTCAAAACTTTAAAATTGGATTTTAAAATTATTGCTCTCTCACCACCTCTGCGATTAATTCTTGATGTCATGAATGGCGTGTAACTGAGATTCTTCAGCAATAGGAAAACATCTTGTAAAGATTCCTGCATCCACTTTTCAACTAAACATATGATGTCATGCGATTGTTCAACCATTAATGAAATAAGCGTAGACAGTTTATTTTTTATGCATCTTACATTTTGAAGAAAAATGCTGAGATGGACATTTGTGTTAGAAGGATGTTTGCAAACAGATGTATTAGGTGGCAAGTTAAATGATGGATTAGGATGAGAATTAGGAATATTATTCTCTAGCTATGCAGAGAATTCAGCAGATTGAGAATTAGTTGGTAACTTTTCACTAGAGTTGTTGACCGATCCTCCAATACCTCCATAAAATGGCATGACGAGTAGACCATTTGGCCAGATATCAGGATTTAGATAATTGTTGTAGGTCACAATTCTTTAGCTCAATTCTAAATGATGAATATGTGGGATATTTCGTTCTTATTTTGAACGCTCTACCTGGAATTTCTAGTTCTAATAGTAGCTGGTCCATCTGCTGGGAAGTAGTATTGGGGTCTAGCCTGCTAACAAAAATGTTACTACTTCTAAGTCGAACTATTTCTGTTTCTAATTTTAATACAAGACTGCGTATTTCTTGTTCCTATTATGCTTGCATATCTATTGTTTCTGCGGGGAAACTTAAGTCTATTTAGGTCACTCTGAAGAAGCTCTGCTCGGCGGTGATCATTAACTACTCTACCAATCTTTACATCTGCAAATTTAGACATCACGCTCTCTATCCCTTCATCGATGTCATTTATGAAAATCAAAAAAACGGTGGTCCTAATACTGATCCTTGGGGAACCTCACTCTTTACATTAACCCAATCTGAGGAATAACCATATTTATTACAACCCTCTGCCTCTTGCCCTGAAGCCGTCCAGCTATCCATCTAAGGATTTTCCCTGTGATTCCAACCTGTTCCAGCTCATAAAGTAACCGCTCATGTTGAACTGTGTCAGATGCTTTGCTGAAATCCACTAAACAATATCGAAATTATTCCCTAAACCTAGCTCTTGAGTGACCCTGTCAAAATAGCTAACCAGATTAGTTAAACGTGATCTTCCCTTTATAAAACCATGCTGAGTATCCTTCAGAATTCCATTTCTATCTAAGTGATCCTGAATTCCACCCTTGATCATAGTCTCCAAGGTTTTCCCTACTACTGAAGTTAGACCAGCCGACCGGTAATTTCCCACTTCACTCTTAGAACAGCCCTTATGTATTGGAGATACATTGGCACGTTTCCAATCCAACGGAATCACTCCCGAGTCCAGTGATGCTCTCATAATTAGCCTCCATGGTTGAATGCACTCATTTGCTGCTTATCTGAAGATTATAGGGTATACGCCATCAAGTTTTTTCATTAAATAAACATGTGACATTTCAACATCATTAATTACATTTTTTTCAACTTCACTCTCGTTTCTCATTGACGCAAAGGGTTTTTCTTCTGTAAATATCGGTGCAAAGTAACTGTTGAGTTCATCTGCAACTTCAGCTGGGGTATCTAATACTATCCCACGTCCATTAATGGTCCAATCTGGTTTGTCCTTCTCCTCTTTGCATTTATATATGTGAAGAATTCCTTATTCTCATCTCTCTTTGCCAGTGATTTGTCATAATCTGCTTTTGCCAGCCTAATATTTTCTGTGGCACTATTACAGATTAATTTGTAGCTGTTATAGGCGTCAGTAATTTTTATTGCTCTGTAACTTTTCCAGGCCGTCTTTTTCTGCTCAAGTAATCTAGCAACTTCATTATTTATCCATTCCCTTCATGGAGTATTTTTTAATGGTTAATTTAAAAACACTGTTCATTGATGGCATGAGTTCAAGAAAAACAGTGTTTTTCTTGAACTCATGTCATTAATGGAGCCTCGCAGAGTTCAGCGCTGGGCCCTTTATTGTTTTCAGTATTTATCAATGTTGTTGATGAAGACATATTAGTTTTAATGTCTAAGTTTCCTGATGATACGTCTGTGTTTTGTTTTAATGTCTATAAGTTTTCAGATGATATCAGGGTGGTTAATGATAGAAATTTGGGTATAATGTTGCAACAAGACTTAGAAAAATTAGCCAGATGGGCTGAGAATTGGTAGTTTAGGTTTAACATTGATAATTGCGAGGTACTGCATATGGGCAGCAGTAATCCCTTACTAACATACCAATTTATGGTACCACATTTGGAGGTAGTGGAGAAAGAAAAAGATCTGGTAATTGTACAGTCTGACATGAAGTTTTCTGAGCGGTGTAGACAGGCTGCTAGGATAGCTCATTGGACTTTATCAGTGATATGCAGGAATTTTGTCAGGAGGAACAAGAGGTAATTATCACGTTCTTTAAGGCAGTGGTTAGGCTGCACCTTGAGCACTGCATACCAGTATGGAAGCGTCATTTTAAGAAGGATGCGGATGTGCTGAAACGTGTGAAGAGCAAAGCAGCAGGATTAGTCAGGACACAAAGGGCGACGCTTATCATAAAATACCTGATCTCAGTTCTGCAAATTACAAGGTCTGAAAACTAGACACTTCCGGGGACACCTAATTGAAATGTTTAAGGCCTTAAATGGATTTGTAAGTTAAATGCTAATTCGTCATCAGACGACACACATAAGGAAACATAAATTTAAATCGAAAAAGGTTGGTTGTAGGAGAGATGTGAGAAAATTTTCTTTCAGCAAGAGAGTGATTTATTGTTGGATCAAGTTTTCATCTGTTGTTGTGGAGGTGGATAGTTTGAATACAGTTTTGAAAGAATTAAATAAATTATTAGAGGGGACGGACAATGGTTGATGCTATATAAGCTTGTTCCTTGCATCATTTGACACTACTGATACTAAAATCTGATGATTGAAGAGGCTACCGCAGAAGGCCGAATTCACTCTCATGTTCCCTAATCAATTTTGTACAATTCTGGTCTTGTGATATGGTACATCATCTGTTGGAAAGAATCCGAAAACAATTTCCAGATAACTTGTGTGTGGCACTAGCTCTTCGTTGCAACTTAGTCGGTATTACTGCGGTTGGATAGGTCCAGGTTCGTTTCCTGTCGGCTGATTAAAGAATTTCTCAAGTCATCTTCAGTCGAGTCTGTATTTCGTTGCAACTTGGTATTATTAAGAGCATCCTGTTGGGAAGAATTCGAAAACAATTTCCAGATAACTTGTGTGTGGCACTAGCTCTTCGTTGCAACTTAGTCGGTATTACTGCAGTTGGATAGGTCTAGGTTCGTTTCCTGTCGGCTGATTAAAGAATTTCTAAAGTCATCTTCAGTCGAGTCTATACTTCGTTGCAACTTGGTATTATTAAGAGTTTGAGAGGTCCAGGTTCGTTTCTGTAAAGTCCTCTCAGTCGATTCGCTGCTTAGCCAATCTCAAGCGGATTTTTTCCCTTGATTTCTTTCTGGTTTTCAGCTTCCTTCGGCCTCTAGCATCAGCGAGCGAAAGGCTAAAGGCGATTTGCGACAAGAGGATCTCTTGGCTGAATGTTATTTGGCTATTGGACCAATCTGTGTATACCAGAGACACAGTTTTACTTGAAATTCTCAGCAGGCTTGCAGTTTCCGAGATACTCATACCGTCGCCGACTACCATACCACATTCAAAATCACTAAATTGTGCACCCGTACTCACACACATATCATCCCTACATGAAACCTCAATAATAGATAATAGACCCGTATGCTTTGTGTTGCATGTAAGCCCTGATAAGAACCCGGAAAAAATGTTCATGGGAGACACTAGTCTCAACAACAGGAAATAAGGACCCCTGGAGGGTTGTATACAAAGTGGCAACTAATAAATTACCAAAAGGAGAAGTAATATCTTCAACAAAGACACCCGATGGCCACTATACCACATCCTGGCACCAATCTATAGACAATATTCTGAATACCACCTTCCAGAAACTGCCCTCAGACCACACTCCTGAGCAACTTCTGCTTTGTGAGGAAAATACTAACTACTGCCCAGCACATCGGGAGGACCCGTTCACACTTGAAGACCTCCATCTGGCAACAGCAAAAATAAGAAATAAGCGAACACCCGGCGAAGACTACCTGGAGCCAGAAATTGTAAAAAAGACCGTGGAATATATCCCAACAACTATATTAAACTTATATAACCACTGCCTATCTGCAGGATATTTTCCCCATGATTGGAGAGCAGCACGAATTAGACTAATACTGAAGAACCCGGAGAAACCACAGGAACTCCCGGAGTCATACCGACCCATAGCCCTACTGCCAGTACTAAGTAAATTGTATGAACACCTACTACACAGCAGGATACAAGCTCACTACCAAGAAGCAGGCCTCCCCTCTCCCAAGCAATTTGGCTTTCGATGAGGATGTTCCACCATGGATGCCGTGGAACGTATAATAAATGCAGCTACACACAGCAATAGTAAATACTTCCTTATTATCTCCATTGACTTCGCCGGGGCATTTGACTCACTTTGGTGGCCAAGTGTCCTCGGCAGACTCCGGGAGGCAAACATTCCCAGCAACTTATACCAATGCATCAAAAACTATCTTTCGGACAGAAGGATCTCAGTATCCACACCCTATAGCCAACTCACCCGGCCGGTGTTCCGAGGATGCCCACAGGGATCAGTCCTGGGGCCTCTCTTCTGGAACTTGGTGTTGACGGCTTCCTCAACCAGGATCTAAACGGAGCAGATGCTCAAGCCTTCGCAGATGACCTGGTCCTGATGCTGGAGGCGGACAATCGTGCACAACTGGAGGCTATTGCAAACAGGGCCATAGATACCCTCCAAGAATGGTCAAAAAATCATCACTTAAGAATATCACCTTATAAGACATCCTCAATACTTTTAAAAGGCTCCCTTAATATCAGGAGGCCACCTCAGATAAAAATAGAAGGAAAAACCATAAAACTGACTACGGAATTAAAATATCTAGGAATCATCCTTGACAAAAATCTTTCATTCACCCCACACCTCATATATCTACAAAAAAAGATCAAAAACTACTCAGCCCTCATAGCAAGAGTCTCGCGAAAGGATTGGGGCTTAAGGAAAAGAACCCTGATCCTCTTTTACAAGGCTTTCTTCATTCCAGCCATCAGCTATGCAGCAGGGATCTGGTTTAAAAAAGAAATCACCGCAGTCAATAAAAGAAAGCTAGAAACGATACAGCGCAGCATCCTTCTCACCGTCTCCAGAGTATGCTGCACGGTCAGCTCACATGCACTGCAGGCCCTTGTGGGGCTCCTACCCTTGGACCTGGAGATTGTCCGCTGTGGCATGTTATATCAACTATCAAGAGGGAACAGTGTAACTTGCATTGGCTTCACCACAGACCCGACCAACAACAGCAACGCAGAAAAGAAACGACTAACCAAATATCTTCAACAAACCTGACAGTCCCGATGGGCGGACTCAACTAAAGGTGAGATAACCCGGAAGTTCATCCCGGACATTACCCAAGTGTATCCCGAACAGCCAAACTGGTTCTCACCGGGGCTCTACACCACCTTTCTTCTAACAGGGCATGGCTCTTTTAATGCCAAGCTGTCAACTTTCGGCATCAGGGATTCCCCATTATGCCACTGCGGAGAAAACCAAACATGGTTACACCTAATGCACGATTGTACCCTCTTTGAGGACATCAGATATCATTTCATCACAAAGATACGCTTTAATGCGAAGGAACGGGAGCACCTTATATTACATGAGGAGGAGCACTACAAGGCCCTCTCGTGCTTTGCACATGAGCTGTTTACCCGGCTAAGGGCAATGACCCAACCTCCCCAGGCCTGATGCAGGACCTGACTACAACTACAACTCATCGGACGGGACTCTGCTCTCATGAGTGCCATTACTTTGTCGACTGTGCCAGAAAGATCAAAGTACCACGATATCGGACGGGACTTTGCTTCCACGAACATTGCAATCAAACACGAACACCCTGTCAGCTGGACCGACAGCGCATGTAATTTACCCAACGAACTACCCGAGAATGTGACAATCACCATATGCAGGAGTGACAACACTGCATCGACGCCCAGATAACAGAACAAACAGTGAAAGTGACCACATACCAACAATGACCACCCAAAATGGAAATAGAAGGACCACGACCAAACTGGATGAGACCTTGGTCCCATGACCAACGCCGGAATTCAACCGATCTGTGAACAAGTCAGTAGAGACCTTGTCCCTGGATGTACCCCCTGGTGGGGCCAGTGTTGTGATGCTGTCCTGAACCTGCTAGCCTAGCCACCACTCTGCAGCCAGGCTGCACACCCGCCATATTGGCGACCTGTGACGGCTCCCTCCGGCCCTTTCTATCCCACCCCGGCAGGGGGGGTGGAGACGGTCATACTGTTTCCTCCCCTCCACGCCACCCCCATTCTTCCTTCTGGCAGGGCATGGGCATGCCCTGCTGACACCAAATTGAGGCCTCCTACTCTATTGGCCTTATCCTTCCTCCTTTAACCCCCCAGTCTTCATTCTCCCCCCTCTCTATCTTTACATAAGCGAATTCCCCCACACACATAAATTCAATGAATCTAAATCAACTTACGCCCATATTTCGGTCTATCCTTATTCAAGCGACATCACCCTATGCAATCGAGAGATATCACACATATATCTATACATATATGTGTAAAAAAATTTTTTTTCTTTTTTTTTTTTAAGGTCCTAGCCACTGAAATCTCAGGAAATTAGGTGGCAGGACCTGCCAGAGTGAACTAAAGACTATCGGGTACCTGGTCTGCCTCCACTTGGCTTAAGTGGGGCAACGTTGGGCCTCAGAAGAGGTCCAGCGGCTAAATGGCCAGAGGAAGAACGGTACAAAACACCACACTTCCATAATCCATACACTTTTAAATCTCTGGCCTTCCCATTGAACTGGTACACCCACAATAAAAGCAACGCGGAGATGGGGGAAACCCCTGGTGCCGTTAGACACTGAAAACACTTACACTTACCTTTGGGTTGCCAGGCAGGCACTTTACCCACCTGGCTAGCCCGTCGGCGATTTTAGATTTAAAGGATATTCCTTGCATTGTAAGATTGGGCAACATGACAAAGACTGTTAGGCTGCAGTAGTGATTTGTAATAAAGACTTAGTTATTACTCAGACAGCAGGACTTACATTCTCACTTGGATTTTGTGCAGAAATGGTAGGGAAATTTGAAAGAGTGTAGTTGATTAGTATATATTCAAAGTTTCGGGACGAGCCACAGGCCTATCTACAATATATTTATAACGTATGTAGTCAGTTACGACAAGAAATTGTGGTGACCGGAATAGATACCAATGCAAATTCGGTTCTCTAGAGTAGTTTGGAGACTGATGTGAGAGGAGTTTTGCATGAGGAATGTATTACGGCAAATAGGTTGGAGATTGTGAATGAAAGTGGGCAGTGAAGTACATTTCTTCTACCCTAGATGAATCGAATATTGATGTGACCTTATGTTCAGGATAAATGATAAATAGAATAAAACATTGGCAAATAATAGACGGATGGACTACTAGCAATCGCCGGGTTATTATGTTTGATATAGAAGAGTTCCATAGAAATAATATGATAAGTGAGGTGGATAGATTTGTGGTGACCACTGCTAACTGGGAAAAATTTAAGAATATTATGAGAGTATCTGAGTGATGAAAATTAGTTAATATGGGAATGTGGCCTGACAGCTGATAAGGTGGATTTCTTTGCATAATATACCGAATTTGACGACATATAAGACGCATGGGTATACAGGACGCACCCCAATTTTAGGAAAAAAAAAAAAAAAATAAGGAAAAAAAGTTTTAGTGTATTTAGGCATTTAATATTTATTCTAATGTGTAGATTAGAAAAAAGCTCGTCCTAAACATGTGATCAGAACAGGAAGAAAAATACTAATACTATATAATAATACATTATTTGATTATTATTATTATTTACCAATACGGCAATTTAAAAAAGAAATAAAAGAATCTTAGCTATTTTATAAAATATTTTATAGGAAGCAAACTACCACAAAATTATGCATTATTAGCAATATAAATACCAGTAGAATTGAAAATGAAGAAAAAGACAGTGAGGGAATGGTAAAAAACATTAGTGTGCTGCAAAGGCAAAGTTCAGTCATTTTCAAAACCAAAAAAGTCATCGCCTTCAAATTCCAAAACCTCTCCTCGCTAATGTTGGTATCACTGTCTTGAAATAATGCAGTGTCTTCAGTGCCATCAATCGAATGCTAATTTGAGTCTTTTGAAAGACTTTATAATTGTTTTACCACTTATATTTCTCCAAGATTCCTTAACCCATTCGCACACCTGTTCAGTGGTGGGCCTCTTCGTTCTTCCTGTAGATGTGAGGTCATGATCGTGTTCTCCCATTCATTCGTTCCACTGTTCTCTCATATTTTGTTTAAATGGCTTGTTTATGGACACATCCAAAGGATGCAATTGGCTTGTCATTCCACCAGGAATGAGAATTACTTGTGTATTCAATTCCCTCACGCTATTTTTAATGATTTCAGTTCTATGGGCTCTGAACTGGTCCCAAATGAGAAGAGATGGTTTGCTTAAGAGACCTCCAGGACGCCTTTCCCATATCCTTTAGAGCCATAAATTAATTTTAAATATTAAAATGGTGGTAGTTTTGTGTCATCAGCACAGCAGGCAAAAACTGCTGAGTAAAAACTGCATGCTGTTTTCTTATGCCCAGTGGTTTGTATTGAAACCATTTTAGACCCTTTGATATTCACAGTTTTGTTGGATGGTGCATCAAAAGTTAGTGGGACCTTGTCCATATTTCCTATTTGGTCAAGTTCAAAAGAAGTTCGTTTTCGTGCCTTTATTACACATTTATGGAATTCTAGTATTTTTTCTTCATAATCTGTGGTAATTTCTGTGCAATTGATGTTTTTGTACGCATTGATAAACCATGCCTTTGCATGAATCGGTGACACCAACCTTCTGTCCCAGAAAAATTCGGAATTCCTCGTCCTTCTGCTGATATCCTGGCCTTATGCATAATCATTTTTGTAGAAACACTTCTTCCTAAATTCATTTCATCTACTACTCACTTTTTACATCTTCAAGTTCTGGCCAAAGTGGGGTGGGACGACGAAGGTTATGTTTCCTTTTTTTTAACAGCCTGAAGTTCTTTTCTTACTTCCGCCAGGCGCGTATCATTTTTACCGTAGGTGGTGGCCCAAAAAATCTTTACGCAGCTCTGTTACCATGTTTTTTTAGCGTGATTTATTACGTTTAGTTTATATCTGATAGTGTAATTCAGTTGCTCTTTTCTACTGCAGCCATTTTCTGAGGGTAAAACACTTTAAAATAATGTCAAACGCTAAGATTAAACAATATTGTTACGAAACAGGGTTCTGATTAAAAACAACTGGTATACGGTTAACACTGTTCTTTATTTTATTTGTCATTCACAATGATTACAATTCATTGTCGTGATTACAAAGTGTAAAGTGTGATTAGGGTCAAACGGCACCACTTTCGTCCCGTGGACTCTGGCAGATCCTTCCACCTATTTTCCTGAGATTTCAGTGGCTAGGACCTATAAAAAAAAAAACAAATTCGGCGTTGTATTTTGATCACATACACGTTGTTTTTCCCGGTTTGAAGGGGGTACGTTTGAAAATTTAATGGCCGAAGAGCGGCCGAAATAATTTAGAGAAGCTAGAAGTTTGGTGTCGGTCTTGCGCTGGCGTACAGATAGAGAGGGGGGAGACTGAAGGCTGAGGGGGAATAGCTAGGAAGGACTGGTATCAATAGAGTAGACGACCCCGGCATGTGTCAGTGAGACATGCCCGACCAGAGAGAAAGATGTGGGGTGGCATGGGGGAGGAAACAAGAGAGCTGTCACCTCTCCCTCTGCCAGGGAAGGTAGGAAAGTGTGCCCGGCAAGGGACCCGGCACAGGTCGCTGTATGGCCTGGCAGCTGCATATCTGCTTGAGTCAGGTCCTTGGTTGGGTCCGAGTTTGTCCAGTCCGGGTGTAGGTTCCTGTCTGTGGTTGTTACTTGGTAGCAGGACAGGTCCCTTAGTCAGGTCCGTAACTACGGACTCTGAGCTTTAGTCCATGGACTGGACTAAATACCGACAACTGTGGGTATTTAGTCCAGTCCGTGGTTGTCTTTGTCTGGAGTCATGGTCAGTAGTTGTTAGATCCTGGGTCCATTTGTTGTATCCGAGTTTGTCCAGTCCGGGTGTAGGACCCTGTCCGTAGCATTCACTTAGCACCAGGACAGGTCCATTGGTCAGGTCTGTGGTTGCGGGTGTTTGGTCCGGTCTGTGGTTACTTAAGTTTATGTTTGGGGTCGAAGTCTTTAGTTGCTGGATCCTGGTGTTTTTCTCCTCCATGGTTTCTGTTTATAGCAGTGTTGCTGCTGTACTTGTCCGTTCCTATGGTTGAGTTAACAGGTTCCGTTCGTTGTTTCTTCCTGGGACGCAGTCCCTTTGTGAATTATCTTTGTAGCGCTGCTTTGTAGCTGTGCTCCTCCTCCATTAAGCGTTCTTCTTGATTCTCTGGGACATAGTGTAATTCCGTAATTAGCCGGCATCGGAGGTCATCATAAAACTGGCAGTGGTGCATTAAATGCTCCCACGTTTCCACTGAACCATAATGACAGGAGAGGTGTCGCTCAGTCCAAAGTTCATCAGTTTGAATCTGATGGCGCCCTGGCCAGTTAGGAGGTACGTGGCCAGCAATCCTGGGAAGAGCCAGCTGGGTAGTCCGGTACAGTTGGGAGGAATTTTCAAGTTATTTGCCCTTTTGTTGAATTTTTCCGCCGCGTTTGCTAGGTTTGCTGGAGATGTACAGTTAGTCTTCTTTTCTCTATTTTTGGATCGCTGGCTACATTTAGTGTGAAATTTAGGCAGATATATGGTATGCCTTTGGAAAGGCTGTTGAGGAGTCCACTGCATATCACCTCCAGGTCCAAGGGGAGGGCACCGGTGAGCACCTGGAGCGTGTGTGTATTCACAGTGTTGCAAGCTCTGGAGATAGTCAGCAAAATGTACCTCTGTATGGTTTCCAGTTTTCTTATATTAGTTGCAGTGGTTGCTTTCTGGTACCAGACCCCCGAGGCATAGAGGAGGACTGGCAGGAAGACGGTTTTGTGAAAAAGAGCAAGGGTTTTCTTCTTTATGCTCCAGTCCTTGCGGTTGATTCTTGCAAATAGTGACGAGTAATTTCTAATTTTGTTCCTGATATAGTTAAGTTGGATGGGGGGGGGCGGTGAAGGATAGATTTTAATCGAGGACAACCCCGAGAAATTTCATTTCTGTGGTTATCATGATGGTGGTTCCCTGTACTTTTATTTAGGAGTCTCCTATGTGTTCAGGGTTCCCCGAAGTAGGATCGAGCTTGTCTTAGTGGATGATTATCTTCAGGTTATTTTCGTCAGCCCATTGTTGTAGGGTGGTGAGCGCCCGATTCACTGTTTCCCTGCATCCTGGGCCCGCAGAGAAGTGGGCCCAGGACGGAGTCCTGTGGGCATCCTCTGTAGATGCGTCTAGTTATTGTACAGTTAGGAACGGTGACTTTTACTGATCCGTCGCACAGGTAAGTGCTGATGCAATTGTATAGATTACTTGGGAGTTTGGTCTCGCGGACCCTGCCTTTTCGTGGGATTCTTCAAGATTAGCCGGAGCGTTGCCATCCTCTAACCGCGTGGGAAGTAGCCTTCTTTGAGGCATTTGTTATATAGTGTTAATATTTCCTCCAGGATGGTGTCCACCCCTTTCTTGATGATCTCTGGCTCTAGGAGATCTTCTCCTGGAGACTTTTTGTTTCTCAGCTTGTCCGCTCGATCTTGGTGAAAGGTTCCACAATTTTCTGGGTTGTGTATGTGTTGTGCGATTGACAGAGCAGTACTTGTTCCGGCCTGGTGGGATCGATGTGCTCCGGGAACATAGCATCCAAAATATTGTTGACTATTTCGTGCCACGTCTTTGTGAACTCCCCTTGCAGTTTCCTCGTTGCTGGGACTACCTCCCCTCTGGGAAGCCTGTTTGTGGTCACCCGATAGATCACTCCCCAGGGGTCGTAATTTTCTGTCGTGAAAACTAGGTGCTCCCATGTACGCTGTTTTCTTTCTCTGATTTTTGCTGTGTATTGATTCCTTACAGTACGGTATCATTCCCGGAGCGCCCCTACTTCTGCGATAGGCCAATCACGTCTAACCCCCTGGAATTTTTTCCGACAATTGTTTGTTGCCTGCCTTAGTTGCTGGAGCTCAGGGTTCCACCAGGGTACCGTCCCCGGAGATAGTTTATTTCTTTTGATGGATTGGTCCTCCGCTTCTGTGATAAGTCCCACCACTTTTGCTTGGTGTTAGTCTGGGATTGTCTCTTCTGTGTTGAATGTGTGGGCAGCCACCCGTAGGGTTCGTTGGAATTTGGGTCAGTCTGCTTTTTCTGTGGGATATCTGTGCTGTATTTGTCTGGGAGTTGCTCTTCTCGCTATTGTTCGGTTTAGTTGGAAGGTTATTGCTCTGTGGTCCGGTGCTCTTCAATTTTCCGTTACTGTCCTGTCTGTGATGTGACCAGTGACGGATCTTGTGGCAAGGGTGACATCAATTGTTGCCTCCACATAGTGCTGGAGAATGTTGGGAGATTGTTTGGCTGGTTAAGTTTATTTTAGCAACTGTTTGTGAGGTACTCTTCCAGGCGCTGCCCGTTCACAGCACCAGTCTGTTCTGGGGTTTCGCTATACCATGCCGGTGAGCGGCACTTTACATCTGCGCCTACAATTATTTTGGCGTTCTGGAATTCTGTGTGCATGGTCTGTAGGTAGTTGATGGTTGGGAGGATGTCTTCTCCCGGTCGATTGTAGATTGCGACAGCGTAAAATTCCCCTAGTGCGGTGACTATGTGGGCACACTCAGCCCAGCGAAGGCAGTAATTTAACAGTTTGGTCACTGTGTAATCCGGATTTCTGATTAGGATGGCTGTCCCCGGGGTTTCAGCATCAGTATGTACGATCTTGTATTGTAGGGGGTATCCCCTGACTTCTTTGCTGTGTGTATATGGCTCTTGCATGAGTATAATGTCGATATTTTCTTCATTGGCCTTTTTTGCCAACTGGGCGGCAAACGCCCTAGACCTTTGTGTGTTGTGCTGTGTGAACTGAACTTTTAGTTGGATATACTGTTTAGGGCGTGCTTCCATTGTCGAGTCTTGTTTGGTATATTCCCTTGGCCTTGATATATACAGGGCGCTTGTTGTCATGGATTGAATGGCCTGCCTGGATTTTGTGCGCCTTGCAGTTTGCACATATTGGTGGATCCTCTCTCTTAGAGCATGTTTTAAATTCGTGTCCTACTTCAGCACAGTGCCCACACGTTGGTTGCGTTTGGGCGCATGTGTGGGTGGTGTGTCCGAAGTGGCCACACCGGAAGCATTTGGAGACTGTCACATGTTCGTTGTAGCGATGTCTGCTCCAGTTTATGAACACTGTTGTTGTGTTTGTTTATAATATTCCTGGCGGCAGGCGAAAGCTCGACCACCCAGTTTGTGGTGCTACCTATTCGAGATTTGGTTTGATACCTCGGATTTATAATGGACTGGTGTTCCTGCTGGAGGTTTCTCATATACAGTACTAGGGCTGTTGGCGTAAGGCCTTGGTCCATGTTGAATATAATTATACTGGGCCCTCTTTTTTTCGGGGGCGCAGCCTACAGGCCAAGGGTTTGTATTCTCGGATTCGCTATTTTTGGGCATCTTCTTGCGTATGTGTCTCGATTATTACGCTTGTGTTGCGCGTTTTTCGTACTAATTTAATTTTTGTGGTCTTGAGGTCCTCCACTAGTTTAGTTTACTGTGATTTTTACTATTTCGCTGGAGGTGTGCTTCTCTGTGGCGGTTGGTCTGAGGATGACGAAATTTGGCGTCGTCAGTGGTGTCTTCCGTCTGGATGCCGATTGGGGTGTCGTCTCTGGTGGTTTTGGGTTCTGGTACTCAGCGCTTGAGCATATGTGGGGGCGCGCTGTGGCGTTTGGTTTGCCCCACATTCCATGTATGCTTGTAATCGCGAGGTCGCTCTTTCGCATTCGACATGATTGTCTAGGAGTACAGTTTCCATTTTATGGAAGATAGTAACTATTTGGGCCCAAAGGCCTGTGGATACTCTGTTGCGTGGTGTTTGAATAAGTTTTCGAGGGATGTCTTTAGGAAGAGAGACTTCTGGTAGATAGTACCCTCCGGAACAGCGGGGTCAAGTAGTGGGTCGTGTTGCTTTTCGTCGTTCTGGTCCTTCTGTGAGGTTATGTTGTGTAATTGGTCTCTCGCTTCAGTCTGAGACCGCGTTTCACGTTCTGATTTTGGTACCATCGTTCTTCCGTTTGATTGGTAGGGCCCCGGGCGGGTGCCCCCCAGGTCCTCTGATTGTTCTGCGATTATTTGGATGTCGTCGCGTTGATTAGGTTGCTGTATGTCCTTCATTTTGTCAGTTTTTTTCCGTCCATGTCCACACAGTTCATTTTAACAGGGTCGTCCGAATTAGCGGGATTTTATTGATGGCGTTTGTTAGGGCTTGGATTTTGCTGGCGATTGATGTCAGCCACAAGTTCGTGAGTGGATTAGTTGGCTTGCAGTAAGCCGTTGAAGTTTGGACTAGACTCCCAGTCAATTTTTATTGTGGAGGAGGAACAGCCCGATACAAAAATACTTCTTGGAGAGCGGAGTCACTTTCTTTTGGGGTTTTCAGGAACGACGAAGTTGCTGATAATATTCAAAAAGTTATTTGGTGTATCGCGAAAAAGATGACATTTCACCATTGTAAGACTATGGTAAGGGAGGGGGGGGGGGGGAGTTGTGGTCATTGTGCCTTAAAATGGAGAGCACGAAAGTCGCTGAAAATTTGGGACTTGGTCACAATCCGAGGTTACTAAGCTTGTCAAGGTGCTAGATAGAAACATAGCGACCGCGTTATATCGGTCGCCACTCTATACTCCGAATGTCAGCCATATGGTGACCATGCCGTCTGACACAAAGAATACAAATAGTTACGCTTCTAGCAAGCAAAAAACCCAGAAAAACACAGAAAGTTTCTCACCATGGGTATCCACTGAAGTTGTAGATTCACTTTAAACACTTTTACTGCGAAGAAAAGCACTTTGTACACATAATTTTAAGCAAAATCCACTAGCGGTAAAATAACGTGGCAGCACGAAAGGCAGCCATATTGGTGATCCCTCTGTCGTGGTTTTAGTCACTTCACACACAATTAAAGTACACTACCGTACACAGACACATTTAAAATCACGAAAGCCCACACAGAACTAACTGGTTCCCCAGTCGTGCCATTTTCTAAAGGATCGGAACTATTGAGAAACATGGACAAGAATTCTGAAGCTTCCATCACCGTCTAAGGCTTTTCCTGTCTTCCCTGGCTTTCGAAATTTCTTGGAATTGATTCCAAACAACTCTACAATCCAAAAGTACCTTAGGGTGTCCCGTTATCCTTCAGAAATGAAAGTATTCTGACCGAACGGCGAAATACAACCTACGCCGACGAGGGAGGGCTCATTTCGGAATATAGGACGCAGGGTGATTTTTCAAGTCATTTTTTCTGGAAAAAGTGCGTCTTATTGTTGTTGTTTGAGACTTTGAAAGACTCATTGAGGAGAGGTGGATGAAGAAGTAAGGCGATGCCGTGATGGCATGTTGGTTTGACTAGATTAAGAAAAATTGTGAATAAGACGCATAGGCGTTGCCAGAGAGCCAGAAGGCTCTCTGGCAACGCCTATGCGTTGGGATGAGTAAAAATAAGGCATGGAAAGATTTCGGTAAATTTACAATGAAAGAGGGACTCTTGGGGTATGCCATACAAATTGATAATGGATAAAGTAAAAGTAGAGAATGTACAGTATTCTATTCTGGTTCGATGGAAACTTCGTGTTGGGAGGAGTCTATCTCTAGGATCCTGATTGAATTGTTAATGATGATGAAACTGAAGTGCCAAAACATATAAGGAGAGCTAATGAGATGTATTTAAATGATCACAAATCAGATTTTACTATTGAGGAATTGAAGAATGCAATTTAAAAGATGAAATCTAGAAAGGCTCCTGGAGAATATAATATTGTAGAAGAAGCAGTTAAGGTCTTTTTTGAAGAATAGCCCGGGATATTGTTATCAATGTATAACTGTTGTCTGCTAGAAGGATGTTTTCCAAAGAGGTGGAAGCCTGTTGTATTAAACTGTTGATTAAAGGAAAAGAAGTTCAGGACCCGAAGTCATATAGGCCTATTCCCTTATAATCTGTAGTAGGGAAGGTGATGGAGCGAATGATTATGGACAGATTGAATCGGTGTTTAATAAGTAAAGCTAAGTAAAATCGGAGAAGCAGTATGGTTTTCGAAGAGGCAGTGTTTTTGAAGTGTTAGAGAAAGTTAAATATTCAATGGAACAGTATGCAGTAGGTATATTTATTGACTTCGGAGGGGCATTCGATTTCTTGTGGCGGGAAGGTGTTTTGAGTAGATTACTCCAGATGACTTTCATCAACCGGTGAAATACCACCACTTTGCTTATTGGAGGCTTGAAGTGGTGAAACCCATGTTTAGTCTCTAGAGCAAAGTTTCCGGCATCCCCCTCCCCCCATACTTCTCCTTCAACCCATGCACGGTACTAAGTACTATAGGTTTTGATACCTTCGTGTTTGGGGTTTTCATAAAAAAAAAAAAAAAAAAAAAAAAGATTGAGTGTCCTGATAATACGTATAGACTGATGCGCGACTACTTTGCCAGTAAAAGAGCAATAGTTAAAAAATAAGTGTTTAGTAGTAGAAAAACAAATAAATAGAAGAGTTCCACAAGGGTCTATAATTGGACCATATACTGTATGTGCAATTATGTTATGGATGAATTGTTGGTTCAATAATGGGGATATACTAACATTGTAGCATACGCAGATGATGTATTTATAGTAATGTATGGGGACTCAAGGCTGGAGATAAAGTGGAAATCAGAGAAGGCATTATTGAAAATACAGGAGTGGATAGAAATTCACAAGTTGAAAATATCTGCTTCAAAATTGAAATGTATGATATTGAAAGGAATATTGAGTGAAAACAGGTATCCCACTGTAAGATCGAGGGACCTTGTGTTGAGCTTTACTTCTGAGGTCAAATACTTTGGTGTAGTTTTGGATACTAAGCTGAGTTTCCTGCCCCCCCCCCCCCACGTAAAGTATATGAGAGAAAAAGTAAAAATGATTCATTGGAAAATTAGGAAAATTGCAAGAGCTGATTGGGGAGTTAAAGGGAAAGCTCTTGATTTGTTGTGTAGATGCATTTTTATTCCCATAATGATATATGCTTGTGGGGCATGGGCTCAGTGGTGGAACATAGGTAATAAGAAGGCATTTGATTGCTGCTCAGAGGTCTGCCCTTTTTGGGAGTTGGTTGGTTGTTTTGGGTTTTATTGGCGCATCAGCGACTAATGCTACAATGTGCCAGTTTTTGGGAGTAACGCACGCTTATCGTAATATCTCCCAACGATGCCTTGTAGGCAATAGCTGTTATAAACCAACTGATTTGGTTATTATGGAAAGAACCTTGAGTTACATGACTAAGAAAAATAAATCAATCTCTACATTTGGAGTTAGATCATGTCCGAGTCTTGGAATGACACATGGTAAAGTTGATGTGAAAAAAAAAGGAGAGGACAAAGTTTGAAGAGGCTGCGTATGATGTGTGGCAGGAACTTTGGAGTGGGTCTGAGAAGGAGCGTGTGACATATAGATTGATTCCTACCACTTATACAGAGTGGTCAGTTCTTGATGACCCACTAAATAGTGACCATTTACCAATTCTCCGCAAGCGGAGAAACTAGTTTATCCGAACACGGATAAACTCACCTCCACTGCATCGTGCCACTTGGAAATTTCGTAGAGCACACTGGAATGAATATACTTCTCCCGTCCAGTTTAATAATGATATAGTCCAATCCCACGCTATATATGACGTCGCCAAACATATAACTAACCGTATTTTACAAGCCGCTATTGCTAATACCAAAATCTTTGCCAAGAAAACCTGAACACAGCAATTACTAGTGGAATCGGGAATGTATGCATGCTAAATAGGAAAGAAAAGTAGAGCTTGGAATTTGCAAAACAAATTCCATATAAATAGAAACCTCGTTAATTTTAAAATACACTATGCCAAGTTTTGCGTAATACGAAGAAAAGCAAAGAAAGGTGCCCTGATTAATTATGCTTCAACTATTAACAAGGACACAGACACTAGACTCATCTGGAGGAAAATTCAAACACTTAATCGCAAATATATGCAGTCCCCAGCCTTGATATTAAACTGGAAAGTGCAGGAGTTATCCTCACCAGCAGAAACACTGCTAGTGAGGAAACCTCCTCTTATAACCCAATCTTTCAATAAATTAAGGTATCTGCAGAAAAATATAAAATTAATTTCTCTATTGTGGTTAAATTATACAATTGAGTATTTTTAGAAAATACTTACCTAAACTTCTAGTGTCACAGAGCAAAGTTTCCGGCATCTCCCTCCATCTTCCTTTACCCATGCACAGTACTAATACTGACTAGTATCATTACTAACACTAATATAAATTAATACTAATAATACAATACTATGATATAATACTAATATAAAATACAGTGTGGCTTTTCGACTGAACGCTCATGTATAGACCATTTATTCACTGTTAAGCAAATTCTGGAAAAATGTCAGGCTACAAACCAAGATGTAGTTCATATGCTGTGCATAAACTAGAGAAAGCGCATGATAATGTGCGAAGAAATCTTATGCGGAAGGCTATAGAAAAAATGTCAGTAAGCCAGCTATTAATTGAAATAATTAGAATTTACAAGAACAATATATGCTGTATAAAAATTGGTTCAAAAATATCAAGAAAATTTAAGATTTCCAAAGGGCTACCTCAAGGATGCTGTTTGTCACCTACTTTCTTTAAGCTGTACCTGGAAGTTGTTCTAAGACCATGGTCACAGAAGTGCAGTTCAGTAGGTGTTCCCCTTGGTCGAAATAAGTACCTTTACAATCTACTGTTTGCAGACCACCAAGTTGTGGTGGCACAGGACGATGATGATGATTCTACATGGGCAGAAAGTTACTAGAAGATTATAAAACATGGGGATCTGAGTTAATTTTAATAAGACAGAGAACATGAATTGAAGTGAGGAGGTTCTGGATTTAGAGGGAATACAGATGAAAACTGTACAGCAATTTAAATACCTGGGCGCAATTATTCAGGCTGACGGATCATCTGCGCAGGAAATTGAGAGAAGACTGGGTGAAGGTAGAAAGGTCATAGGAATGCTGAATTCTGTGCTATGGAATAAAAATATTATTAACAAAACTAAGCATCAAATATATAATGCAATAGTACAAAGTGTTTAGTTATATGGATGTGAGACTTGGACCTTAACTGAAAGACAAAAAAATAAACTGCTGGCCGTTGAGATGGATTTTTGGCGAAGATCGGCAAGAAAGTCTAGGACTGAAAAAATTAGAAATGACGTGATAAGGAATACGTTGAATATCCAAAAAACCATCATTAATAAAATAAAGGAGAAAGGATTGGAATGGTTTGGCCATGTGAATAGAATGGAAGACGATAGATTGCCCAGAGTAGCCATGTAGAAGGAAAAAGAGAGGAAGACAAAGAAGGACGTGGATAGAGGGTGTGAGAGCAGCAATGAATAGAAGAGGACTGGTGGATGGAGATTGGGAAGATAGAATAAAATGGAAAAAAAGAATAAAGGAATGACTTTTCGATGGTAGGTTGAGGAGAACCGTTGTAATAATGGAATAAATCCTAAGAGGAAGAACTAATATAAAATAATACATAATACAATACTATTATATTATAATACTAATGCTAACACTAGGTGGTAGATGACTCTCGTTAACCTGTTCAATACCACCACTTTGCTTATTGGAGGTTTGAAGTGGTGAAACCCATGTTTAATCTCCAGAGCAGTTTCTGGTATCCCCCCGCAATCTCATCAACCCATGCACTGTACTACTAATACTAACACTAATAATATACTACTATAATATGATACTAATACTTACTAATACTATCACTAGATGGTGTATGACTCTCATTAACCTGTTCAATACCACCACTTTGCTTATTGGAGGCTTGAAGTGGTGAAATCCATGTTTAGTCTCCAGAGCAAAGTTACCGGCATTCACCCCATGCACGGAACTAGTACTATAGGTTTTGATACCCTTTCGTATTTGTGGTTTCATAAAAAAAAAAGAACCCATCCAAAAAGCGACTTTGCGAAGATGGTGTCGAAAAGGCGTATATGATTAATTGACATTTTAATTAAGTTGCAATAATTTGTACCATATTAATATATTTTTATATTTATTATTTTATTATTTGCTATAATGATGTGCTAATAAAATTCTGGAAAAAAAAAATTCAGCTTTCGTGTATGCGTAAACGTGCCAATGCAGAAACAAGGAAACAAATGATCGTGAAACGCTAGTCAAAGAAAATGATACTTGAAAACCTAAGTTTGACATCGCGTATTTTCAGCATTCTTTAACATCATTCAGCTAGCATAGTGTTGTAAATTTTGAAAGACACAATAGAATGGAGACACTTAATGCTGTTTCTAATGTGGCTGTGCCTATTACGTATGGCCTTACATTACATAACTGTCCTCGCGTTATGTAATTGGACTAGATCTTTGTATAAAATTATTTGTAGTACTGTATTTGTATTCTTATTTGTCTCCTGAAAGTAACTTCAGGGAACGTTCGTGTAATCAGTAATCTGAAAATGATAGTTCTCTCTACTGCCAGTGTCATGTTTATTCTGAATGAGTTTTAAAATTCAGACATTTGTATAAAACTATTTATAGTATTTGTATTCTTATTTGTCTCCTGATAGTAACTTCAGAGAACGTTCAGGAATCTGTAATCAGAAATCTGAAAATGTGTCAATGCCTGTGTCGGGGAAGCGCGATTAGCAGGGAAAGACTAAGAATATGTGGATTGTAGAGCTTGGAAACTAGACACTTTAGACATTTATTTGAGGTATACTGTATATGGCTCTGAGGTGAAAGTAAAATGAACGAAGGTGAAATTTTCAATTATAAATGATTGCAGAACTAGTGGCTATAAATTCAAATTACGGGGTAGAGAGGTTTAGGCTGGATTGCAGTAAGTTTTCTTTTAACCAACGAGTTGTTAATTATTGTAATGTGTCCATCATGAGTGATTGGGGCTGACAGTCTGGGGCAATTCAAAGCTCAGCTGGATAGATACCTACCACCGGTATTGCACTATCTCCGGTGGATGCGGGATTTTGTGCGTTTCAGCACTACAGGTGATAGTGGACCCAGACCAGCACATTAGGCTGACACGAGCGCCAACACTTTTTTGGGTCCGATCTGCGGAGGTTCTGCACCACCACAGTGATTGGAAGAAGGTCGTCTGGTCCGATGAATCACGTTTCCTATTGCATCATGTGGACGGCGGGGTACATGTGCGTCGTTTACCTGGGGAAGTGATGGCGCCTAGATGCACCGTGGGACGAAAACTAGGCGGTGTCATGCTTTGGGCGATGTTCTGCTGGGATACCCTGGGTCCAGTCATCCATGTGCCGGGCACTCTTACCTCTACCACTCACTCACCTAAACACGGCGAATAGGGGAAACCCTGGAGCCCGCCAAAAAAAAAAAAAATAATAAAATAAAATACTTTGAACTTGAACTTTTGAACTCACCTAAACATCCTTGCTGACCAGGTACACCCTTTCATGGCAACGGTCTTCCCCTCTGGCGGTGCCATCTTTCAGCAGGATAATGCGCCATGTCACACCGCCCGAATTGTTCGAGACTAGTTCGCGGAACATGAGGAAGACTTCCAGGTATTGCCCTGGCCTCCAAATTCCCCAGACATCAATTCCATCGAGCATCCGATCTGCGGCGTTTCAACCACGGACCTTACAGGAGTTAAAGGATCTGCTGGTTACGTGTTGGTACGAGATACAACTGACACTGACAGAAGATATATTGTGAATGATGTTACCGTCCTGAATAAGGTAAATGTTGGAAGTGATCACAGAATGGTAAGATGTACACTTGATATAGATCTAGGAAAGGAAAGGAAAAAACTGACTCGAGTAAATAATACAAAGGTCTTTGAAATAACAGAGGAGGAGAAAAAGCAGTATGTACTGGAACTTAAGAACAAGTTTGAGCTTCTGCAGACTGCTCAGGACCAAGATATTGATGAGGAATATTACAACTTTCTGAAAGTGATAAAGCCCAAGAAACCTATAGGGAAACAGAAATCCAAAGAAGAAAAAATTAGTCAAGAAACACTTGTCATGATGAACCAAAGACGACAAATGAAGAGCAAGAAAAACACTGACAGGGAGAAAATTGAGTATACTGAGTTATGCAAAGCCATTAGAAAGAGACTCAGAGAGGACATAAGAAGATTTAACACAAGAAAAGTAGAACAAGCATTAAGGGAAAACAAAGGATTTAAATCAGCAGCCATGAGCAGTAATACAGAAAGACAAATGATACTGAAACTGAAGAATAGCGATGGTGTACTTATAAACAGCAGAGAAGGCATAATTCAAATAGCAGAAGACTACTATAGAGAACTATACAAGGAGCGAGGGAATGATACCAGCAGTGGGGAAGATGGATTGCAAAGTAGCAACACATACGACATACCCGATATTCTTCCTAATGAGGTAGAACATGCATTGAAGAAAATGAAGAATCGGAAAGCCCCGGGGGAAGATGAAGTTACTGTAGAGTTGTTAAAATTGGGAGGAAGAGACATAACACAAAAACTGGCAAGGCTCTTCACAAAGTGCATTAGAAAAGGTGTGATGCCTAAGCAGTGGAATAATGCAATCATAGTTTTGCTGCATAAGAAAGGAGATAAATCAGAAATTGGAAATTATAGACCAATTAGCTTGTTATCCCATATCTACAAGTTGTTCACAAGGGTCATTACTAACAGATTAGAAAGAATACTTGATGAGAATCAACCGAAAGAGCAAGCTGGCTTTAGGACGGGATTCTCAACTATGGATCACCTTCACGTAATATCACAGCTAATGGAGAAAGCAATGAATATAAAACACCATTATGCCTGGCATTTGTGGATTATGAAAAGGCATTTGACTCCATACAGCATAAGGCAATGTTTTGGGCACTGGAAAGACAAGGCATAGATACTCCATATATTATGATTTTGAAGAAAATATATGAGAGTGCTACATCCTTTATTAGACTAGAAAAAGACAGTAGCAAATTTTAAATCGAGAAAGGAGTTCGACAAGGAGACACAATATCTCCGAAGCTGTTTACTGCTGCCCTTGAGGAAGCTTTCAGAAGATTAGACTGGTCGCAGAAAGGAGTCAATGTGAACGGAGAGTACCTAAACCATTTACGATTTACAGATGACATTGTGGTCATAAGCCACGATCCCAAAGAATTAGAGGAAAATCTTAATCAGTTATGCACAGTTAGTAAGGATTTTGGACTAAAGATGAATATGGCTAAAACAAAAGTAATGATGAACAAGTATGCCACGGAAAGGGAAATAATGATTGATGGAGCAGTAATTGAAAAGGTGGAGTCATATACTTATCTGGGACAAGTTATTAGCTGTAATAATGATAAATGGCTGGAAGTCAAGAGAAGAATAAATTTTGGATGGATAGCATTCAGGAAATATAGTCACATACTGAAGAGCAACATCCCAGTTTGTCTGAAACGTAAAATAATGAATCAATGTATACTCCCCACCATGACTTATGGAAGTGAAACTTGGGCACTCACCAAAAGAATGGAAGAGAAGCTAAGAACTACACAGCGAAGAATGGAACGAATTATATTGGGAATCAGACTGTTAGATAAGAAGAGAAACACATGGATTAGGCAGCAAACTCAAGTAAAGGACATTCTTATCAAAACTAAAGAACTAAAATGGTCTTGGGCAGGACACATAGCTCGAAGACATGATGACAGATGGACTAAGAAAATAACAGAATGGTACCCAAGAGGAGCTAGAAGAAAACCTGGAAGACAAAGGCGGAGATGGATAGATGAAATTCATGAGTTTTTGAGTAGTAAATGGATGGCCAGTGCTCAAAACAGAAGGAACTGGAAAGTTGCTGGAGAGGCCTTCATCCTGCAGTGGATTGAAAATGGCTGATGATGATGATGATGACAACAGACACATTTAGAAATCTTGTAGCGTCCATGCCTCGAAGGGTACGAGCTGTTTTGGCTGCACGTGGAGGACGAACATCATATTAGGTAGGTGGTCATAATGTTTTGTCTCATCGGTGTATTCTCTTTATACATTGTAATGGCACACTTCAAGTCCGTTATGGTTTCAGTATTTCCCTGATAAACTCCTTGGGACAGTGCCAGAAGTAGATGTCTCATGGAATTGGATAAGTTGAGTAAGCCGTTCTAAGAGCATTTGGAAAATTTTGAAAAATTATGCGGTCACTGGGCGGGCTGTGTGGGGGGTTGCTCCATCCTTCTGAAAATGGTGGTGCCAAGAAACCCTTGAAGGGTAAGAATATCATTCTAAAATTGCCATATTAGGGTTAACCGAGAACAATCTCATCCACTCATGGGTACGTGTCTGTAAATTGCTTGTGTAGTCTGATTGGTTTGCCTGTTTTGTTGGACGAAAAAACCTGGGACTACGGGTGAAAAATGCTTTCAGCCGCCCCTCCTGAGGTTGACTAACTCAGCCATGTAGTGAAAAAAGCCTATAAATGTTCCTCGCGTCATTTACGAATTCGAATCTGGACCTTTCTCACCAAGTGTGTGGAATACGGTGATTATAACCACAGTGCCACCTGCGAGGACATAGTGAGTATGCGATTGTTAGGTGGGTCGTGTGATTTTCGAAAAATCCGCGTCAAGTGCTGTGTGATGCCGTTACATGATGAGTTGGCGATGTGCATTTGTCATGAACACTTAAGGTCTCACTTCCTTGAAGAACAGGTTGCACTGACAAAATTGCGTTCAGTAATACTTAGAGAATAGATAGAATTTTGTTGTCAACCAACGGAAGTGATCAGCTCCATATCAGACAATAATGGGTGCTCACACTAACACTAAAATGGAAATGCACCTTTTCATCCGCAGAATATTCCAAGGACATATCGTATGCATGTCGATCGCTCGTCACTATTGGCATAACAGTGATGATCTCAGCAGTACTGTCCCGTACCATATTGATTTTTTGTGCCTGATTTTTGACCATCCTTACAGCCTTTTCACCGATGCGGCAGCAGTACTTGATACACTTACTGCGGTAGTGCTAGTACACCTTGGTACGACCTTTGGAACTTTTATTCTTACCTTTCATGTTGCGCCAACTGCATATTGTCCATTCCAAAGTTTATCGCTCAGGTTTTAACCGTTTTCCTGCCTACGGGTTTTCAGAGTGATGCAGTTATTTACTTGTTAACCGCTAATACCATTCAAATTACAGAAATCTGTGGGGCAGGGGTTTAACAGACGTTTAACAAACTAAGATATCAGGAAGTTAAACTTGTAAAGCCACCGTAGCCGAATGGTCAAGCGCAAGGGTACATAAGTACACGTGCTTTGATTGACCGGGATTCAATCCCATGACTGTTAAATATGGTGCTGTTTCTTGTATTCCCTCGATCTTGTGAACTCTTCTGACCGCGTGGTCGTCTCAGAGCATAAACAGAAAATTTATTAAAATGATTCTATCTGAAACGTAACATTTTTATCTGAAGTTGATTGACTAACGAACGTATGCTATCATTACCTTCACAACAGTTTTCACACAGAGGCCATGTGACATGGATTGTTGTCAGCAGATTATTTATATAAGACTCTTACGAAATACTGCTGTATATAAAAAGTGTTCATGAGGCAATAATTACTTTTCCAAGATCTTTCTGTTTGTCTAACCCGTGTGGGTGTTTATGTAGACTTGAATTAGCTTCCTAGAAACAAGGGAAGAAGAAAAATAAAAATTAAATGGTACTCCGTTTGATTGTACTGTGTTCTAGACTCGTACCTCTGACTGTAATAGCAGCAATTTGGTGGTAATGACAGTGTTTCCGTTACGGAAGCAGTCGTTTCTTACTTTCTTCGGCAACTGGCGAGAATGGTAACCGTTTGGGGCCATTGACGTTTAACAAAAGTAAGTGGCAATTGAAAAGTGAAAGGGGGAAAAAATGCCTCTAGCTAGGAAGGTTAGATTAGGATAGAACGACAGCGGGCTTTGATGGCTTCGGTTTTTCAGTCGATTATTCATCTACTTTACCGGTATTAAAAGTTACTAAATGTTGATTGCTTGCTGTTCTCTTATGCACGGTACAGTAAGACTAATGGAGTGCCAAAAGCGCAGTTGGACGGATTATTAGTTGAATTGGTACTTATTATTATTCATTGTATAAACCGTTACCGTTAGATCATCCTAGAGAAGGTAATATAGAGAGAATATCAAGATAATATCAATTTACTGAGATAGAATAATAAGCTGTTTATATTATGATATTGATTTTATCCAGAGCTGATATTATGATATTGTTTTTATCCTGAGCTGATTATTGATTTTACCTAACACTAAAGCGTCGAAAAGTATGCGTTGCGCTCCCCATCTCCCCCATAATAAATTAACAATGAATGAATAAATGGATACTGTACATGTACTGCAAAATGTGATCGCACCCACTTGTATTGTGATATTTTACAGTTAAAAAAGTAACAATAAAATATATATTCATCGTTACTTTTTTAAAATAATATAATGTAATATTTATAATAATGAATAAAATTAAATTAACAATAAAATAAAATTTATTATTTATAAAAACTAATTTAATATTATGTTTATAAAAATAATAAATATTTTGAAATCAGAGGTTTTTGTACCTTCGTTTTAATGCACCTGGGGCATACCGAGATGGCATCTTGTCCTATCTTGCTGTTTTTAAAGGACATTTGTGTAAGTGCCGATCTTAGTTAACTTATGTAATTTGTTTCTGCTCAACTTGTATTCCTCTTTCGCTGTAATTACTACTTCATTCATTTTTACATTTTGACTATTATCTGTGCTTTGATCTATTAATTATTATTTAGTTATTATTATTATTTTATTTTTATTATTATTATTATTATTATTTTTTTTTTTATAAATCAAAATCACTTGTATAAACAACTAATTGTAAGATTCCTCTGGCTTTCTGTATAAGGAATCACTAGTGTATAAAATTTATGTTAATAAAGAATATTATTATTATTATTATTATTAATGTACCCTCGCTTGCTTCTCTTTGGGTGTTTCCGTGGCGTCTTAAGATGGAATTCCATTGAGGCAACATGTAGCATGCGACATTGACGCATGCTACACACAGTCTTTTAATCGAAGGAACACGAAGCAAGTATCTTTGCCGCATGCTACATGTTGATTGTTGTTGCCGGGGCGCATGCGTCACCTCTCGACAAGTTTCCACGTGTCGCACCATGTCGTCGTTATCCAACAGTCGGCGGATCGGTGCGGCTTGTATCATGTTTGTTTGTTATTTGGTTTTTAGGAGCATTAGCAACTAAGGCCATATTGCTCCGGTGATATGTGGTGGTCATTCCCTGACCTTTCCGCATCCTCCGTATTTGATGGTGACGGGCTCGAACCCCGGTCTAATCAAGAAGCGTGTGCTACGCACTGCTGCTCCTTCCCACCTGGCTACGGAGCCGCGGCTTGTATCATGCGACATGGAATGGAATATTGAAAAAACTACCTTGTTTATTGAAGATTATCATAATTCACCGGAGTTATGGAATAATAAAATTAGTGATTATAACGACAACAGAGTAAAAAACGATAAGCTGAAGCAGTTAGCGAGTAAATACGATTGTAGTGTGACTGATGTGAAAAAGAAAATCAAGAATTTGCGTTCAGCTTTCCATCGTGAGCGAAAATAACTACAATCAAAGAAGAGTGGTTCATTTTTTCAGTTCAGTTTTTCTATGATTCAAAGCTATTACCAAATATGCAGCCGCCGCGACTGTTTGTAAAGACATGATGCACCAAACTAAAGTTGCCTCCATAGAATTGTTGAGACACATGATTCAAAGCTATTACCAAATATGCAGCCGCCGCGACTGTTTGTAAAGACATGATGCACCAAACTAAAGTTGCCTCCATAGAATCGTTGAGACGCATGCTTCAAAGCATAGACGACATAGCGCTTGCGACACGTGGAGTCAAATTCCGCATGCGACATTGTGGCACATAGTCGCACACCTAGAAACAGGCAACACTAGGAAACATGTAGCATTCCTCTTGTCGTTCAGTGTTGCCTCAGTGGAATTGCGCCTTGACTGCCATCCCAACTTTTGGTGTCATTTGCGCCCAGCTTTACGAGATTCAATATTTTGCGTGTCGTTTTCTTCTGATTAACCGTTTTTTTTTGGGGGGAAAGTACTCTGGTATGGAATACTTTACCTTGATAACACATTAAAGCATCATGAAATTAAAATTTCAGTATTGTAGTACATTGCATGGCATGAAGAACCTTCTTAAATTTACTGTCGTTAAGATTACAAATTCTAAAAAGAGAGTAAATATTTGAACAGTTAGCAGCTCTGCAAAAAAAAAATCAATTACCATGTTAAGTACCTTTCAATATGCATATTGAAAAAATAAAATAAAATAAAGGCTATAAAACATATAAATGATTTATCGTAGATTACGTAATAGACGTGTTATATCCATAAACCTGTATTTTCGAATGAAATTAATGTATTTTAGTCTGATAAACACTTAAACCAGTAAGAAGTAATTTATTAAAATAATTATAGAAGCGGTACAGTGAGGAGGTTAGGTGTCTGTGTCATGCGGCAAAGCAACTTAGACTATGAGGTATCAATATAATGTGTCGGTAATTGCGTATATTCTTCACTCGGTTTTACTTGTTTTATTTTTTTCACATCATACCCTTATTAATTATCGGCATTTTCATAGTCATTTTCAAAGTAGCCCCATATGATGAAATGCACTTACTCCAACGTTCCTGCCATTCTTCAAAAGCATGGTGGAAGGCATTTTTTTACATACGTTTGAGAATCGCTTCCGATGTCTTTACAGCTTGTGATGACAGTAAACGTTTTTCTTGCAGCGCTATCTTTACCTTTGGAAATACAAAAAAAAAAAAAAAAAAAAAAAAAATCACAGAGTGCAAGGTCAGGGCTGCAGATGAGAAACACATGTGACATGTTTGTTTGTTTGGAGCATTAGCAACTAAGGCCATATTGCTCCGGGGATATGCGGTGGTCATTCACTGACCTTTCCGCATCCTCCGTATTTGGTGGGCACGGGCTCGAACCCAGTTTAATCAAGAAGCGTGTGCTACGCACTATGCTCCTGCCCACCTGGCTACGGAGGCGCCTCACATGTGACATTAATGCTGGCTAAGTAATCCATGACAGTATGAGTAATGTGAGGTCTCGCACTGTCGTGATACAACGTTCACCCACCTATGTGTAGTTATGGTTGTTTGCGAAAAATGTGATCCCGTAACAGTCATATGGCGTGGCACAACATGCTGGTAAACCATTTCTTGAATGTCAAAACACACACACACACACACACACACACACACACACACACACACACACACACACACACACACACACACACACACACACACACACACACACACACACACACGAGATGACCACCATAACCTTTCTTTCAGAAGCCACAACTTTTGCCTTCCAAGCAGAGCTTGGTTGCTTACTCTCTGGGTCGAAATGATGAAACCATGTCTTATTCTCTGTTATCACCTTGTGCCGAACGTCAATATCTTCAATAACCATCGATTGGAGCTTCTGACAAACCTCCATGCGAACTTGTTGTTGCTCAGGTGTGAGTAGTCTTGTAACCCAGCATGCACAAACACGTGTCATATGAAAATGGTGAACGAATACTGTGCGTGCTCCTACTCATATTTTAATCATCTCTGCCAGTTGCCTTACTGTTTTACGACGATCTTCTCTCAGGAGTACAGTGGCAGTGTTTATGGTTTTTGTGGTGACAGCAGTGATTGGTGCTCCGATTTTCTTGATTGAATGACTTAAACATTATAAACCACCTGTGACCTGTGCTATATGGAAACGTAGATTCAACATAAGCCTCTTTTAACACTTCATTCGATATAGTTGATGTTTCCTTGAGAAGGAAACAAAATTTGAGGGCAGCATACTGTTTCTCGTGTATCACGTCCATTGTTATGTAGGCGAAACTGAACCGGCATGGACTTGACCTATCGCCATACCACGAACACGAGACAACTGTGCAGTTGCAATGTGATGCAGCTTGGTTTGGACTTAGAATCCGCAGCTCAGCTAGAAATAGAAAGCATTACGAGTATTCATAAAAAAATATGATAATTTTTTATTGAACAGCTCTAGCACCTAGTACCGTGCGTGGGTTGAAGGTTGAGAAGATGAATACTTGTTGACAAGAATTTCAACTTGAATTTCTGTAGATTGTAATTTTCAGGGAATACGTATGAGGGAGGTTGTTCTATAGAACGGAAGTTGACGGAATAAATGAGGAAGAAGAAAAGTTGGTTCTGTGAGTTTGAAGTTGGACAGTAAACGGATGCTGATTGGTTGCGGCACGTGTTCGGATTGGTTTGTAAGAGAGATTGGGAATTATAGGAAGCCAATTTAGAAGACCAGTGCCCATGAAGGTATCCATAGAAAAAGCATGCAGCAGAAACAGAACATCTATGAGACAGATAGTGGAGACACTTTGTTATAGATGGCTCATTAATTAACCTAACTGCCCTCTTCTAAATGGAGTCTGGGAGCTTGAAAGGAGTTTTGGGGGCTCCGCCCCAGATTTGGAAATAGTACTCAAGTTAGGACGGGTTTGAGATTTGCACAGAGTAAGTAGCAGTTTGGAAGAAAAGTAACGCCAAGAGCAAAATATAAAACCAAGTTTCTTAGATGCAGAGTGTGGGGGGGTGGAAAACAAAGATGATTGTTTATATATTTAGTTATTGTTTTATTGTTCTTATTTTTATTTCGTTTTGTTCCCTATTATGTGTTTGTCCACTTTATTCTTATTTCCCCCACTTACGCATCTGACTTTACTTCCTAAGAGAATTCCAGATTCGTGGAACTTCTCAATTGTGTATAATTCCCTTCGGAAAGGCTGAGTGTTCAGGAATGACAAACAACGCACACATTAATATGTAACAAACATAGTTTATTTACACTTAAATATACAACATAATATACAATTGGAAAAAAAAACATGTAATATGCATACAAGGTTAAGTCAAGGATACCTTGCATATATTATTCTTATATTAACAATCAATATGCTATTTTCATCATTATACTCTGTGTTCTCGCCATTCTGTTACAATACACTGAAGACCAATCTTAACTTCCTAAAGTCTCTATTTGTTATTAGTCTTTCAGTTGGACCAACAATTCTTCATTAATACAAACACTATATTAAATTACCTATCCTTAAAACATAATCAAAACTTCTCATAGGATTCAATTATCTGTCCTTAAAACATTCAAAGTTTTTTTATATAGTTCAATTATCCTTCTAACACAGGGGTTGGCAACTTTTTTCGTCAGCGGGCCGGATGAAATTTTCGCATCATGATGCGGGCCGGAATAGATTGAACGATTTAATAAAAAAAATCAGAACCTAAAAAATGTTATATTACTTGAATTACCAAATTATTAATGTATTTTTAAAAAAAATATCTGAATGCCCAATTATCATTGAAAATGCGGCATTCGGCATCAATTTTTCTTTTTTTTTTAATTGACTCATTTTATGGGCTATAAATTATATTAAATTAAAAATTGTAATAATTAGAAAAGGCATAAAACATAAAATATCTCGCACCAATATTATTTTTTTCAATAAGAAGTCAAACCCAAAGGAACTTCGTTCGATCGATGCTACAATAATAATTAGGAAATAACTCTTTGACGCTGCGTAGAATCACTTGGTTACTGTTGTAATAGCCGCGATTCCCGATTGAACCGAATTAAGCCGAACGTTTACGGCGAGTGTAGTCAGGTATGGATTTTCTATATTTATGCATTTACCGAGGGGGCCGGATTCAACATCGTCGCTGGCCGGATGTGGCCCGCGGGCCGGCTGTTGCCCACCCCTGTTCTAACATATTATAATCATCTGAACAACAATTTAATCTATTACTTATCTTTCGTTTCTCTTGCATTTTACAATAACCTTTTTGAATTAATTAACTCTGTTAGTATATATATATAATTTACTTAAGAGATAATTTATCTATCAATTTACTTCTAGTGCTATCTCTGTTTTTCATTAATTAATCACTATACTGTTTCACTAACAGTCCTTGTTAACTTACAGTACTTACTATTATCTTTTTCCTTTCCTTTGCTTTCCTGGGTAGTTTCAAACTTCCATTTTTGGCTCACTGAGGATCTCCTTCATCTGCTTTCACCTGAATTTGCTACAGATATTTTTTTAGGAACTTTTGGCTGCATAGGACTGGCGTTCGTTCTCGACCTTATTCGGGCTACCATTCATTCGCTGCTTCCTTCCTTCTCGTTGAGCTACTAATTTTTAGGCTTCGGTCTGTCTAATCGGCTAGCACTTTGCCTTCACCACCTGTTAGCTTCGATACAGGATCTGCTTCCTCCTGTCTGAGACATCAGAACTCGATGCCTTCATCAAAAGGGACTTCCTCCTTTCCTAAGCACTTACGCCTTCGCTAATTTTTATCACTCCATCCTTTTACTTTCTCTTTATTTTTGTTTTTTTTTCACCTTGTTAAAAACGCCTTCTCAAAAAGGAAACCTCACAGACTCACCCATTTCCACTCCGGTTCTCTCTTTTTGTTCATCTCAATTTTTGTACCGCCTACATATGTCAAAGCCGCACTAGTTTTTAGTTTAACCAATCTTACTCATTTTATCAACTTTCTCTCTGTTCTTATATGCCCGTTTTATTTTCTCAAGCTGATTCCTTATTGCTCGATCTAACTTCTTATTTTAAGAAGTTTGTAAACTTTATCAGGCTGTCTGTACCTTTGAAGTCAGCCGCTTATAGTTATACTGTAGCAGACTAATTTCCCACGGTCTAAAAACTTGCCATCACCGACAGCCAGACAGACTTAAATCTAATTCCCAGCATTTGTTCCGTTTTCGCCACCTTGTCTCTTGTCCAGGTGTCACATTAAAGAAATGTCCCGACAGCATATGGTCCACCGCACTATTGTTTACCAGAGTTGACACCTTCTACTAATAGCCGTTGCTACTGGTTTCTATTGTTCTGGTTTGCCTGTGTGAGCTGAGAGTCGAAGTGTCCCTAGGTTGCTAATAGCTTTTCACTTACCGCTCCCCTTGTATAGACGTTGTCTAATTTAATCCCTTGGCTTGTAAGGTTCGCTCCCCCATATTGCCATATTATAAGTTTTACTTTATATAAATCTCACTTTTCCACAAAATATTATATTTGTAAGATTTTACATCTTACAAGAGGAAGCAATATTTGTGATGTGCTTATGCCAACAGACATTAGTAGTCAGGATAATCCGTAATACAGATTTGTGATCTTTTATAGAAATTTAAGCCATCGAAGATAAGAACAGGAGCATAAGAATCCTATTTGCGAGATATAAGATAGGACTGAGTTTTAGAAGGATTGAAATCAACTAAGTTATCTTTGTTCCACTGAAGAATTACCTGGAGATTAGAATTAAAAAAAAAAAAATTGGTAGTGGATATTCAAGAAGTTGAAGTTGTTTGTGCAGTGCAAGGTTTCTTGAAATGAAAGCGGGAATGCAATGTGTTAACATCAGCAAAACTGTGGATAGGATTTCCTGTCATTGGAAGAAGTTCATTAACATATAAGAAGAAAAGACTTTAATAAACGTATTTAATAAATAATAAATAAATAAATATAAAAAGAGTCGGAGAAAGAGCTGACCCTTAGGGAACACCAGCGTTAGTGCAGAAGTTAGAAGACAAAGAGCCGTCTACCCTCAACTGCAGCGAGCGGTCAGAGAGAAAAACGAGATACCAAAAAAAAGTTGCCAAAACAAGATGGAAGCTTATTTAGAAGCCAAACACAAAAGCCTTTGAAACGTCGAGAGCAACTGCTTGAGCTTCACCAAATTTTTTACATTGAATTTGTCTATTGAAGGATAACATAAGCCAGTATGTCACCAGTGGATTGACACTGGCGGAATCTACAGGGTGATTCACTACCAGTGCGACAAACTTGCAGGAGGTGTAGGGGGCACAAAGACGAATCGGAATCACATAGCATTGCAGGGTCCGAAATGCCTTCGTCATGAGGTAGAGGACGTTGAACGGGAGGTCGCGTGAACAGCGATCTCGCTGGAAATCAGCATTTGCGAACCGTTTCTGTTGAAGAAACCAAGTAGCAAAAGTCCTCCGGAGTGGATAATCCGCAGGCTCCAATGATTAGACGCGATGCAGATGGTATGAACTCATTTGGTTTGTTGACAGTATCCTCCATACAGTGGATTGGGAAATACCCAATCGTTGGCCTATCGCTCGAGCACTCGTACTCGGATTGCCTTCTGCAAGACGTAGGACATTCTCCTCATTGTCTGGCGTCCTCGTCGTTCGCTCTCGATTTATGGTACCTCTCGTGAAACAACCAGTCTCACGTAACCTTCTGTGCACACGTGCGAAAATCGTATGATGAGTAGCACTCCTGTGCGGGAAACGTTCCTGGTACAAGCTCAGAGCGGCGCGCCCGTTACAGTCTGCAGCTCCATACGCGATGTGCATGCTGGCCAGTTCAACGTTTGAATACTCGTCCATTCTACTGCCTCGGGAACCGGTTCGCAAATGCTGACTTCCAGTGGGATCGCTGTTCACGCGACCTCCCGTTCAACGTCCTCTACCGCATGATAAAGGCATTTCGGACCCTGCAATGCTATGTGATTCCGATTCGTCTTTGTGCCCCCTACACCTCCTGCAAGTTTGTCGCACTGGTAGTGAATCACCCTGTATGTTAGCAATCATTGATCAGATGGAAGGTTTGTAGATAGTTTGGAGTTTGACGGTTAATGGATTTCTCCATTACTTTAGAAAGAGTAGAAGTAAGTGCAATGGGGCAATAATTGAATGGGAGGGATTTGTCACTCTTTTTGGGAATTAGCTATATATGAACAAATTTCCAAGCAGGAGGCAAAACAACGGTCGAATAAGACAGTGTAAAAAGGCGAAACAGAACACGAGTAAGTTCGGGAGCACAAGTTTTAAAACAAGTGGAGAAATACCATCAGGACCTGGTGTTTTCTTGGCATCAAGTTCTTCTGACATCCTTTTGACGGAAGGTCATAGGAGGCATTTGAATGGAGTGATGTGGGATTGGTAGAAGGTGGTTTACCAATATCGACAATACAGGAGTTAGAAGAAAAGTAGGATGCTGGCAAGTCAGCTTTATTTTTAACTCAGGTGGCAATAGAACGAGACGGTTTTGGCAGAGGGGAATAGAAATGGGCGAAAGTTGCTGCCAATCGCTTTGACAAGAGACCAGAATGCTCAAATACCATTTGGACAAGAAGCAAATTTTATACTCTAAACTTGTTCAAAATATAGCTCCGGCTGATTAAGAACTGCTTTACAACTGTTGCTGCCTTCGTGGGTAGCACAGTTGGTAGGATCGCCGTCTTCGCCACACCGGGTGGAAAAGATCTGAGTTCGAATCCCATTGATGATGGGCGAGATTTTTATGGGCCTTTTTACGACGTGGCTGAGTTAGTCGGTCTCAGGTGAGGGTTGCATGCTTTTTTTTTTCACGGAAACTCGGGTTTATTGTCCAGCAAACAGAAAATCTTTCTCAGAACACACGCAATTTACAGACATATACACTATTCTGCCACTTTATTAGGCACACCCGTGCTGTGCACACAAATAGTTTGTCCTACAACGTTGCAAGTTACATGACCACAGTTGTGGATATAAATGCAGCAGAACAACCTTTCTGGTACAGTTAAGCACACGAACCGTAGCAAAAATGGGGAAAAGGAGCGATCTAAAGGACTTCTAATGTGGCATGGTAGTAGTGCAACACGTGCTGAACAAAGCATCTCTGAAACAGCAGTTCTGAACTTTTCACGCACCACAGTTTCAAGGGTGTATTGAGAATGGTGCAACGAACAGAAAACATCCTCTCAACGGCACTCCTGTGGAAGAAAATCGCTTGCTGATGAGATAGGTCAATGGAGGATGACTAGAATTGTGCAAGCAAACAGACGGGCCACAATGTCGCACATGATGTCAGAATACAACCTTGGTGCGCAGAACAAAATATCGCAACGGACCACTAGTTGCACTTTGTCGCGAATGGGCTACAACAACTGACGACCACATCGCGTACCTATATTATCAATGAAGAACAAGAGAGCACGCCTCCTGTGGGCACAGCAACACTAGCACTGGACTCTCGAGAATTGGAAAACAGTTGCTTGGTCTGACGAGTCGAAGTTCCTGGTGCATCATGTTGATGGAAGACTCAGAATTTGGCGAAAACAGTAAATCCATGGACTCGTCATGTCTGACGACTACTGTGCAAGATGGTGGGGGCAGTGTTATGGTGTGGCGAATGTTTTCTTGGCACACGTTAGGTCCATTGATACCCATAGATTTATGTCTGAATGCCACATCGTACCTAAACATCGTTGCTGACCAAGTGCATCCCTTCATGTTGAAAATTTATCCTCAGTCAGATGGTTACTTCCAGCAGGATAATGCACCGGTGCACAAAGCCCGAATCACTATGGAATTGTTCCAGGAACATGACAATGACTTTTCTTTTCTGCAGTGGCCCGCTCAGTCTGCGGATCTCAGTCCTATTGAACATCTTTGGAATGAGCTGGAAAGGGCTGTTCACTGAAGGCCTACACCTCCGTCGAATTTCAAGAAACTGTGAAACACTCATGTCTACATGGTACTCCATTCGTGCACAGCGCTTTCAGCATCTTTTTCAATCCATGCCTAGACGAATTCAGTCTGTTTTGAAGGCTAAAGGAGGCTCAATACGCTGCTAGGTGGGTGTACTTAATAAAGTGGCAGCAATAGTGTATATACACGGAGCAACATGGTCTTAGTTGCCGATGCTCCTAAAACCCAACAACAAAAACGACTGTTGCGAACTTTGGTGTAGGTAGAAAATGAACTTGGATATTTGGATGCAAGCAATTGCGATATTCAACATTTTTATCTTGATCAGCCTTAGCACATTTATGGGAAAACGAAGGTTTAGATAAAGGACAAGATTTTCGAGTGGAGTACGGAATAAAGAATTTCATTCCTACAAGAACAATAATTATTATTTTATTTATTATTATTATCAGTTTATTTACCGAAGGTTCACCCCCTGTACCTTCTTTTATACAAATTTTCAGATCTTTACAATAATTATTAAATACATTGGTGTGCAAAACTTAAGGACCAACACTATTTCTAAATGTTACAACAACAAAATCAAACGAAACAGCCTGTGGCGATTTGCATAACTGTGGCCGTTCAGTAGAAAGCTGGTGCATATGCAAAAATTTGAACCGTGATGAGAGGGCTCACATAAACAGATAAAAGCAGCAGTTCAGCAGTTATGCGCAAATTACCGAATGGTGAGCACAATTGTTACTGATGTACGATTGGTTTCATACAGTGCTACAGGCAACGAAACGGCCAGTAGACAACATCTGGATGACTTTTCCCGCGGTCGAATAATTGGGAAGGCCGAAGAAGGTCGGAGTGCGAGGCTGCAGAGTTCGGTATCGCCCATAACATCGTCTCACGTGCGTGGTTGGCCTTCAGAACGACAGGTACAGCTGGTCGAAGGACTATTGGTGGGCCCGTCACCACCAAATACGGAGGATGCGGAAAGATCAGGGAATGACCACCTCATTTCCCGGAGCAATATGGCCTTAGTTGCTAATGCTCCTAAAAACCAAATAACAAACGAATAACAAACAGACTATTGGTGGTTGTCCACGAAAAACAACGCCCAATGATCACCGCTATATACTCCTACAGGCCAAGAGGGACCAACACCAGACAGCGGGATTCATTGCAAAACAGCTGCACAGGACGCAGGATATCGCGGTTTATTGGGACCAGGCGACTCCATAGAGGTGGACTGTTTGCCCGACGGCCAGTACGTTATGTTCCTTTAACACCCGCCGATTGGAGACACCGTTTACAGTGGTGCATCGAACACAAGAACTGGACAGCAGCGCAATGGGGTAACGTACTCTATACTGATGGGAGTAGATTCAGTCTCAGCAACGATTCTGGACGTCAGCTAATCTGGCGAGAGGTTGTCACACGGTATCACTCCGCAAACATCATTGAACGGGATCGATATATCGGTCGAGGTGTTCTTGTCTGGGGAGATGTTATCTTGGATGGACGTGCACAACTCCAGATACTGGAAGGCGGTACTGTAACCGGTGCACGCTACTGTACTGAGGTAATCCTTCCCCATGTGCGTCTGTTCAGAGGTGCCATTGGCCCCGAGTTCGTGTTTATGGATGATAACGCCACACCCCATCGCACTGCAGCTGTTCATATGCTTTTGGAAAGTGTGTTAGTTATTTGATAGCGCCAGGGGTTCCCCCATCCCCGCAATGCTTTTGGAAAGTAAGTGTAAGTGTTTTTAGGGTCAACCGGCACCAGGGGTTCCCCCCATCTCCACGTAGTTTAAATTGTGGTGTATTACAGTATACTGTAAATGCCAGAGATTTAAAAATGTATGGATCTTGGATCGTGTAATGTCGTGTACTGTTGTTCTTCTGGCCATTTAGCCGCTGTACCCCTGTTGAGATCCAATGTTGCCCCACTTACGCCTCGTGGAGGCAGGTCAGGAACTCTGTAGACTTAGTTTACTCTGGCGGATCCTGTCGCTTAGTTTCCTGACATTTCGGCGGCTAGAACTAAAAAAAAAAAAAAAACTTTGGGTGGCGTATTCCAATGGTCATCAAGAAAATAAAATAAAGTAATTTTTATTATTTGCGTTAACGTGGGGGTATTATCGCTTTAATTTTTTAGGCCGAATGCTGGGCGTATGGCGATTTTGATGTATTAATTTTGATATGTGGGACTTTCGCTAGCGTGAAGATAGAGGGGGGAGGCAGAAGACTGGGGGAAAAGGCAGAAGTATGGAGCAAATAGAGAAGGCGGCCCCAGTTTCAGTGGGGCATGCCCATGCCCCACCAGAGAGGAAACAGGGGATGGCGAGAAGGGAGGACCGTGCGGCTGTCCCCTCCTCCCGGGGAGTTAGGAATTATAGGTGAAGGGGGCTAGAGTGCCCTCTTCAGGTCTCCAATATGGACTTTGTCTCACGTCTGTTTCTCTTCATTGTCACTCATGGGGCAAGCCCCATCCTTGTGTTCCTCTTTCTTTGGTTCAGCATCCTTCTTTGATTGTGTGATAGCTTTTTTTTTTTTTCTTTACTTCCCTATCAGGTGGGTTCTGTTATCTTAAACGGGTGGCGTTCCGTTCTCAACTTTGGGTGGCATATTCGAATGGTCATCAATCATTGGTTGATATCCCCGTATTTAGTTTCTCGTATTCCTTGGTGTCCATATTTGGTTTCATTACTCCTGTTGGACTTGGTGGATGGCTATTTGTAGTTTTCTTCTGGAGAAGATGTCCTGGGCAAAGCGACTACGGTCCGCAAATTCTTCTGGTGTATCCAGGAAATGGTGTTTCTGAGTGTTAGGGATGTATTTAATTCTCGTGATCATTTGACATCTGATGTCTTCGTATATGTCACACTGATGCATAACAACGATCGTAAACTTGAGAAAAAACGCCTTCTCACCCACCTACAACAGGCCTAGCAAACCCGCTAGACGACTTCGACAAAAGGGGTAGTCACCCGAAGATTCATACCGGTTAATCAACTAGTGTTTCCCAAAAGCCCAAACTGGTTTTCACCGGGACTGCTGACATCTTACCTACTCACGGGACACGGCGCAATAAGAGCAAAACTCTCCAGTTTCGGATTGAGTGACACCCCTCTCTGCCACTGTGGACAGCCAGAGCCGTGGGAGCACCTCATGTACCACTGCCAACTATACGAAGACCTCCGCTGCCTCTTAATAACTAGAATACGTTTCTCGCCAATAAATCAAGAACAATATCTCCTGGAGAGCGAGAACAATTATAAAGCCTTAACGCAGTTTGCGCGGGATCTTTTTACTAGAAGAAGAACATACCCACAACCTTAGCAGGAATTTTCCCATAAAACTAACCACTCGTCATCCATAATAAAAATACTTAGATGTGTCAACCAAACAAAAACCTAACAGCTACAATCTGAAAAACTAATCATTAACTTAACCTGAATCTGACCACTGGCTTAAACTGGAGTCATTATCTGGACTTGACCACTCATACGGACGGGACAACATGTCCCAGGAATGGCATACGAAGACCTGACAAAGACATTATGCAGTTTGCTGTCGAAACATCATTAGGTGATCTGAACCGGGTACCCTCACTCGGTTCACTTTCTTTCCCTTCCCTTGGCAGGGGATGCTTACTCTGTACCCTCCCCCCTGCCATCCCCTATCTTCACCTGGTGAGGCATGGGCCTGCCCCGCCGACTTTTGGGGTTATCTTCACTATTGACCCCATATTTCTGTCTTTCACCCCCCAGTCTTCAGTCTCCCTTCCCTCTCTAGCTATCTTGCGACTAGCGTTTGACCCTTGTCAAAACTACACAAGCCTCACACTAAAATAAAAAAAAAAATAAAAAAAATCAACTCTAACCCGCATAACTTATATCACTTTCGGCCTGACCCAATTGCTAGCGTTTCTTCCCCCCTCGACTTTTTTTTTTCTTTTAGGGCCTAGCCACTGAAATCTCAGGAAATTAGGTGGCAGGACCTGCCAGAGTAAATAGTCAATTTCTAAAATACTGGTGTACCTGGTCTGCCTCCACGAGGTATAGTGTGGGCAACGGTGGGTCTCATTTAAAACCCAACGGCTAAAAGACCAGATGAACAACGGTACAAAACATTACGCACCACAATATCCACACACTTTTAAACCTTTGGCCTCTACAGTGTTCTGTATCACACCACAATGCATATTACGCGGAGATGGGGGAAACCCCTGGTGCCGTTAGACCCTAAACACACTATACACTATACTGATGCATAACGTGATGTCATGTTTCTAGTTCGCCGCAGAGACAGTGTAATTCTTCGATTATGCCCAAGGCATTTAATTTGGTCTTGAAAGGCCCGTGGCCGGTGAGTAGAAAAGTAGTGTTTAGGTCTGGGTACAGCCATGCCGGAGCCTTGGGATACAGCTTGGTTACTTGGGGAATAAATTTTTTTTGTTATCCCTCCTTTTCCCACGTCTGTCCATCTTCTCTGCCAAATTTGTACGAGGTGGTCCACTATTTTTTGTTTCTCGTTTTTCCAGTTATTGGTGATGTCAATGGTAAGACCGTTGTAGGTGGTTTGGGTTCCTTTGGTTAGTAGATACATAAGTCCGCAGCGGATTACCACTAAATCCAAGGGTAGGATCCCCGCAAGGACCTGTAGGACACTCGTACTAACCATGTTACATGCTCTTGTTATTCTTAATAATATGTTGCGTTGGATGGTGTCCAGTATCCTTTTATTCACTGCTGTTCCTGCTTTCTTGTACCATATGGAAGATCCATATGTTATTATCGGAATGAAGATGGCTTTATAATACAGGGACAGGGTTCGCTACTGCCTATATTGCGCTTGAATGAAGTTAACTTTGAAATAAAAGTGGGTACTACAGATTTGGTCTTAATAAGGTTGATATCATTTCCTTGCAACTGTAAATTGATTTTACTTAACTTTTCAAAGAGTTCAGACAAATATGCAATGTCATGCCTGATATCTTTAAGTTTATCACTGAGAAAAGCATCTTTCTCTTCAAAAAACTCCGCAACAGTCGAAGGTTATAAAAGCACCTCACGCAGTTTTCTTTTGATATCCAACGAACTTCAATATGAAGCAACAAACGCTGAAAATCTTCATCATTCTCCACAAAAAGCTCCCGAAATAGTCTATCGTTGAGAGCATGGGCTTTGATTTTATTAACACCAGTAATGACAGTGTGTTATGACTTGTGAAGGCGATCAGTGATGTTTTTCTGCAACAAGATGTTGGAAATGAATGACACAGTGAATGGTAAAGACATTTGGCACAACTTTTTTCAAGTACGCAACAAACCACAGTAGCGACCAGTCATTGATGGAGCTCCATACGTCGCAAGAGCAAGTATGTTAGCAAGGTGGAATTATCTTGTCTTTAAAGAACTGCTCAACAACACGAAATATTGACTCATCTTTAGTATCTGTTTCTAACTGCCTTACGCCGACCGGGCTAGCCAGGTGGGTGAAGTGCCTGCCTGGCAACCCAAAGGTCGCGGGTTCGATTCCCTCCTCGGGCTTGGATCAATGTACTGCAAAAACCTTGGGAGGTGCATTATGGCCACAGAAGCCTATGCGCCAACAACTACCAAAAAAAAAAAAATAAATAAAATAACTGCCTTACAAACAATAACTCATGAACTAAACTTTCATCTTTTATAAAGCGCATATATGTTAGAAGCAAAGATTCATTGCCTGGCAAAGTTGACTCATCTAGCTGTAATGCAAATTCTGTAGTCCGTAGTCAAATTCTGGAACTGCACAACATATCTTCCACATTCTCAGCCATTTCATCTATGCGTCTTTGAATTGAATTGTTGCTTAGAGGAACACTGTTAATTATTTCATGCGGTGACTTATGTAAATCAGTACTCAGAACCTCACTTACTGCTGGTAAGATGAGTTTTACACCGAATGTATGTGGCATTTCCAGACTTGGCAGTCAAGAATGAAATATTGTATGATGCACCCAAACCATCAGTTTTTTGTTGTGAGGCATTACAAAATATACTTGACAGTGTTGGCCACTTTTGCAATTTAACACCAAGTGATTGAAAAAATGTTAAATTCTTCTCTGCCTTGTCAGGATGTGCCTTCCTCAAATGTTCAATAAGTCTGGAAGGTTTCCTTGCCTCATTAGAAAATGTGGTGTAATGTTTCCTTGATAGAAAGAAGTTCCTTTAATTGGTTTCATAAGAAGTGTGAGTAAGCTTGTTCATTTCATTTTTTAAGATAGAAATACATTTACTGTTTGCATGGTTCCTTATTTATATAATTGCCACAGTAAAATATTTCTTTCTACTTCTGGTTGTTTTATTGTCATTGTTTTTGATTTAATATATATCGATTCTTGGCGTAGAAGCGAAAGTAAAAGAATCTTTTATGCTTGAAATAAAAAATGCCGCAGAGACCTTTGTTCCTAAGGGCGACAGTTCCTGAAAATGCTGTACTTATACCAGGGTGCGTGATTTTCACTTATAATTTGAGAACAGAATCTTGTCAGTTCTGCACACCATTCGTGTGACGTCCTGTGCAATTACTTAACAAATAGGCACAAATATTCGTGCTTTGCGCTAATCTAAACAGTAGTATATAAGCGATCAACACACTCGGGGAGGTCCGGCCCAAAATGCCCCCTTGCTTCTTTGTGCCCCCTAGGTAAAACCTACCGCCCCCTGGGGCGATACCGCCCACTTTGGGAAACACTGATTTAGAAGGTCATACAATATTTGTCTTTTGTATGCCCTTCTATAGCCAGATGTTAATTTTAACATAAGTTCCTTCACATTCAGAGTAGTTTCTTTTATACGGGTGCACACTAAAAAAAATTAGCCTAAACCTGGAGCTTTTCCACCTGCAAAACTTAATTCGTTCCCTATTTGTTTCCCCTCCCATCATGAAATATATAAGTTAAAGAAAGGAAAATGCACTCCAGAATTTTAATAAGCCAGTTAGTTCACTCTATTCTTTATTCAGGCCAATATCACAGGCGTAATCAACACTTTCTAGCAAGTAAATAGATTCTATCTAAACATCCCACAAGTTTTTTATAGCCAGATCCCCCCTGGCTATGCAGGTGTGAAATTCTGCAACACATTGCAGTCCCTAACCAAACTGCAGCTACTGAAGCACCTTGACCTCTTCAACATTGTTATTATGATACCATCTTTGATTTTGGGTTTGATTTTTTCTCTTGTGGCACCTGTTCAATTTACCACCCATTAGAATTGTCTGTAGTTTAAAAAATAAATGCAAACCCAAATTGTGCATACATATGATTAAATGATAAAACTGCGAGTTCACTGTTGTCATCACGAGATGGCAGTAGTAGTAGTAGCAGCAAGAACCTCAGTCATCCAATTATTATGATATTACGATTATGTAGACTCCTTACCGGTTTCTGTGTCATCAGTATAAGGCTGTTATTTCTATATAAAGATTTAGGAGCACTGAAAAGTGGCATATTATTTCTACATACAAAATTCGAAGGAAAGGTGCGTGTGTGCATGTCAGGTTGTTGTGTTTTTGGCTCTTCAGCGACTTGACAATACTGCGCATTTGTGTACGATGTCTGTGCAAGTGTATGTGTGTGTTCACAGAATAACTCTGTGAAAACCCGGAATAACTCACGGTGGGGAACTCAAAAAATTTACTCCCTCTGCTGAGATCAGCTCACTATAACCTCCATTCAAGAAGCCTTTAATAATTTCTTTAGTCATGGAAGGGACTCGATCCCAGACTGCTCCAAAAGATTAACAAGTGGCGAAACTACGATGCTGTCACGGAGAACGCGTGTGAAGTGAGAGGTGTGTGTTCTCTTTTTTTTTTTTTTTTTTTTTGTTGCTAAAATAATGAGATAAGTAGAAAGATGCATATTTCCGAAAATCAGAAGTAAACATTAAAAATAGCGCTTTATCGTTTAAATTAAAATTCAGGGTATAAATGCAAACCCAGATTGTTTATTTTCGTTCAACATTTATGAATTTTTCTAGATACATAGCTTTTCTTTTAGACATTCCCAAAACTGAGTTATTAAATTCACTACTGCCTGAATAATTAAAGAACCTCAAGCAAATTTTGCTTGAAATTTTTAATAATTTTCCTAAGTAAGTGTTCTCTGGAAGGCGTATCTCAGTGAAAAACTACCAGTATTCCGAACCGTTCTGCAGTATTCTTAGGATTTTGCAGGAAGATTGCATTCTATACATTACACTTCATAAAGATTCAAATTATTGACATGAATACGTTGAACAAAATAATTTTTTGACGTACTTGATTTTATATGATTCTATGAGAAGAGGGCCAAAAGAGGACGTCACTTTGTAGATGATTCCATCCTTTCTAATTGCAACCTGCTGTCTTTTGTGGCGATTTGTTATTTGTTCTCATTATTATTATTATTACATTTTCTCCTTACGGGATTTTTTCCACCCCGTGATGGGTGCTGGTATCAAGTGCATGGGGTGGTTGGTTGTGTCCGGTTGCTATTATTACTTTCTGACTATACTACAGGTATTCAGGATTTCTGCTTTCTGGAGTTCCATGTAAGTGTTCTGTGGAAGGCGTATTGCAGCTAGGTTCTTACGGAGACTCTTTGGCACCATGCCGGTGGTTGAAACGGTGATCGAGATGGTTATTACTTGTGCCACATTTCTTAGACTTCCTATCTTAGGTCTATGTAATTCCTGATCTTTTCCTCGTAGGTTTTCTGGAGGTTGCTGGTGTTGGGCACAGCTGTGTCGATCAGGTTGATAGTTTCCTCCTTTTCTATGAGAGGTATGTCTAGTGGACATAGTGTATTTGTTAGGCCGTTCTGTGGTTTCCCACAAATACGGTTTAAATATTCTGTGATGAAGCACAACTTGCAAAGCCAGTCGGTGTCGGTTATGTGAGTAGTTACCGGGACACATGATCACCAGGAAAGAACCTTCCAGCATTTGTCCACGGCACGGGAAGCTGGACAAGGGACAATAGAAAACGCCTGTCGGGCTGCCTGCACTCTTGCAATAGCGAGGGTGAAGGGAGCCTTCACTCAGGAAGGAGCATTTTACAGGAAAAAGATGAAGGCAGGGAAAGCATATGGAGACGGCAGAGTGTAAGGCATCTCCAGGGCGAAAACAGAGGAGAGGAAAATGCTTAGTGCAAGGGGATGTCCCTAGAGAAGAGCGTGGGATGGAGAAAGAAAGAGAAAGTGAAAAAGTGAAAGTAGAAATTCTGCCTGCTGCGAGGAGTCATCTGGAAAGTTGGGGTTTCGGTTGAATTTGACTATGGAAGAGTGGATTCACTGTTGCAGGAGACATTCCTGATGGAATGATCAGGGTGGTGCCGCAGATATTACCTGGTCAGGAACAGTGAGTATGATGGTGTTTTTATATCAGTGCCGTCTTTACTACGAGGAGGAGGATGCCCACTTGGGTATTCATTCTGGTTGTGGCCGGTGATGAGGAAAGAGCAGAGGAGGTCAGAGCAGGAAAAGCAGAGAAAGGAAAGAGCAAAGCAGGAGAGGCAGAGCGGTTTCAGGAACGTTTTGTCTGGATGTCTCATTTGTAGAATCAGAGATGGAGAGATGATACCAGCGCCTCTTGAACACTGCACAGGCACACCTGCTAAAAGCTAAAAACCCTTCTTTTGATTTTAACAGGTTGCTCTCCGGACTGAGTGTGGTTAAATGTAGATCCAGTAACAGTTGATTACGTAGGTCCAGGGAGATGTTAACACGAGTGCATTACGTGGTGCCAGCCCTTCAGTTCTCCGCATTCAAATTTGCATCATTTACAAACCCAAAGTCCTGAAGTCGCTTTTTGAATGACCCATGTCCTGTCAGAAGAAAGGAAGTGTGTACATTAGGGAAGAACCAGTCAAGCCTTTGTTTGTTGAGGTAGGAGACACTAGGTAGAAATAGCTTGGTAGTATTGCTTTTGATGGAATCATCACAACGGATTTGCCAGAGGGAGACTAGTTCCTGCCAAGTACGCCGGAGTTCTTGTTTTGGCTCTACATCGACAAGAGTTTTTATCCCGAGATTCGGTTTCTTTGTTCTTTCTAATAGTATGGGGAAAGCCCTATGAACGCCACTTGGAAGTCCAGGGGACTGGAGCCTGTCAATACTTGTAGTGCTGCTGTTGACGTTGTTCTACATGCTCGAATAATTTTTAATAACATAAACCGTTGTATTTGCAGGATTAGGTTCCTACTGCTGATGATGGACAAACGATGGAACCATATGGCAGTGCCATATTTTACGATCGGTACAAAGACAGCTCAGTAAAGAAGGTGGAGTGTACGTCCCTTAAGACCTCAGCTTTTGCGGGTGAAACGAGAAAGTATGCTGATGTAATTTTTGGCCTTTCCTTTCATGGACTTTAGATGTGGCTGTAAGTTCAGCCATAATCTAGGCCCTAGATGACTAGGTGTTACCCTAGATTCTACGATAACACCTAAATATTTGAATAAACGTTGATTCTTGGGTGCCTGTCCTTTATAACGAATAGTTGTTGGTTATGTCAAGACTTCCTTTGAGAAGTAGAGTTCTACTTTTATCTGTAGATTCCAGCTTATTCTCTTCAGCCCAAACCGACAGGGCATTTAAGACGGTGTTGGCTCTGGTCTCAATAGTCCTCCACAACGATAACCAGATCATCTGCATATGAGAGAGAGCTGTGTTGTATGGGGAGAGTCCTGCAAGAGTCATTCATCAAGAATCATATTCCAAACAGCTGGCCACAGAACAGAGCCCTGGGGGCAGCCTCTGGTAAGTTGGCGGGTATTACTATGAAATTTTTTTGTGATGGTAACTTTTCTGTTAGAGAAGTAATCTGCGAGATATTTGAAGATGTTGAAGGAGCAGCGAGATACTCCGGCTCGCTCTCAGGATCCCTGGTCATTAGACGGTGTGTAAAGCTCTCTCAAAATCTAAAAAGAGCGCCAGTACGTAACGGACATCAGAATTATCTGCTGGATGGGTGGTTTTCAGTGGTGCATCAATAGTTGAGCACCCCTGCTTCAAGCCGTACTGGAGTGGGGAGGCGAGTCCTTTGGTTTCATTGACAGACTGGAGATGGGTGAGAAGTAATCTCTCAAATACTTTTCCTAATATTGGCAATAGAGCAATTGGACGGAATGCTTTCGCTGTACCAGTGGGACAATTTGGATCTTTGGGTAAAAGTCTGAGGTTAACGTGTTTCCAACATGTAGGAAAGGAGCCTTCATTAAGACAAAATGTTGAATAGTTGTACTAGAACCGTGGCGCAGCAGATCAAAGGTGTTTGGCGGACTTCCCCTCGATGCATGTCTAGTCTGTTGTATATGGGATCGTTTTGTTTTGTTATTATGGCGCTGTGTTTTCCTGGAAGTAAAACGGTTTATGGAATTTTTCTGGAATCGCCTTCTTCTGTTGTTCAGTGAGGCCTGTCACACGTCTCCCTCCTTTTTTCCGGGTTATAGTCAATTTCTTGATGGCCGACTTCGGGGTTATGGTTGGCCGCTTGTCGTCATTGTTATCCTGATTGATCTTATAATCTCTTCCAGCTCTGTGTTGGCCCAATCTGCAGTCCAGAAGGAGTAAGTTAGTACTGTGACTACACAGGTTTTTTTGGCTCCACTATGGTTCCTGGGGTTTGCTAGTTGTGGTACTTCAAAATCCCGTTCTGTTATCTTTTCTGTGTCTTTGGTTTTCTTCCAGTTATAGGTCTGTCCAGGTGGGAACGGCCGTTATAGCTAATTTCACTGCTCCACAAGTTGACCCAGAACTCCTCGAGTGCTTTCTTGTCTGGGAGTCCGTTGCAGAATCCAATAAGATTCTGTGACAACAAATTCCATTCTTCCACCATCTCAGACCTTAGCTCAACATGTGATCGAGGAGTTGGTTCTTGGCTTGCTAGACGACGCCCAAGGGCTTCCTACATATATTCGCTCGGATTTAAGTCTGATGATCATGCTGGCCACTGCAGTCGTTGGATATCTTCAGTTTCAAGATATTCCTCCACAACTTGAGCTCTTTGTGCAGTGGCGATGTCGTGTATGAAAAGAAAATCTGGCGAAACCATCCTCCTAAAATGTCGCACATAGGGTTCGAGTTTCTGTTCTCGGTACCTCTGCGCAGTTATGGTACCCTATTAAAAACATGAAGAGGGGTACGGTCGTTGATCATTATTTCGCTTCACACGAGAACACCGCCTCCACAGTAAGTGTCCTTTTCTCTGATGTTGGGATGATGGTACCGCATTCCAGCTTCAGATGACATAACGTCTAGAATCTGTCTGTAGGCTAAAACGGGACTCAGCAGAGAAAATCATTGTATCCAATTTTTCAGGGCTCCAAGTCACATGTTCATTGCACTTGTTTCGACGAGGTCTGCGGGGGTTTGGGATTAATGGAATACAAACCACCGGCTTCCTTGCGTAGAGCCCTCTTGATACAGTTCGGTTGGAAATGTTTTTACGTGTGGCAGCAAACTCAAGAGACAGTTGATGACAGGACATCGTAGGGTTTTATCTTGCTGTTAGAGCCAGATAGCGGTCTGTTCTGGTTGACGTATCCCTTGGGCGACCTTAGGCATTTCTTCTTGTAATAGTTCCTGTCTCCTGAAACTGCTTCCATAGTGCTTAGAGGACACTGTGTGACACATTAAGTCAACGTTCCACTTCCGCCTGCGACTGCCCGGCTTCGAGTCATCCAACAGCCCGCCATCTCAACGAATCATCTAAACGGCATTGACTTGCCATACTGAGTACTAGAGCTGTGGATCTCCCGCCGAGGAACCCAAAAAACGGGAACGAAGTGATGTCGCACCCCGTGTTTTTATAGGCATGAATGATTTGTATAACCTGCGGTCCTGTAAGGTTGTAGATTGATTTCTATTGAATACTCGAAATTCACATTCCAGGATGCTATTATATCAAATACATGTATTCTCTTTGAGCGACACTGTTAATAAACTATTCATGAAAAACATTTTGTTTAGTTAATTTTGTTGAGTACAGTAGCATATCCATGGGAAGAAAGTTTGCTGTTGATTATCTCTCCGCATGGAGAGATAATCAACGTTGCTGCTTGTATATTGCCAGTAAATTGCGTGGTCTGAGTTCGATTTTCTGTTGTCTGGATGAAAATCACGAGTTTCCGAATAAAATCCACGCTACCCTCCTGTGAGACCGACTAACTCAGGCATGTTGTGAAAAGGCTCATAAACATTCCTCCGTCATATGCGGGACACAAACTCAGGTCATTGTTCATGGGAGGTTATTGATTTTTACCCTGTAGACTCTTCCAAGGGTTAGTATTTCCGGTGGTTGTAACGAAGCGTTCCCAAGATTCCTTCTTCCTTTGTCGGATCAGAGCAGCGTACTGGTTCCTAAGTTATCCATAGACATCGCTGAGGGCGTCAACCGCGGGTTGTGGCCAGGTTGTGCGGCTCCTTTGAAAAGCTCTTCGGGCAGCATGGACTTCCGTACGGTGACGTGCCAATTGAAGGCACGAACACGGAACGGCAGTGGAACGTGTTTTTTTTTTCTTTTAATAGCAATGTTGGTGGTGTCCAGAATGATTTTGGTGACTTTTTTGTCGTTGTGGTTAGGATTTGCTAGTTGTTGTTTGTAATAGGCTTTTAGGAGCATCAGCGACTAAGACCATATTGCTCCGGTATATACCGTCTATAAATTTCTTGTGTTCTTTGATCGATTTTCTGTTTTCTGGATGCAAAACCAGAGTTTCCGGGATAAAAAAAACCATGCTGCCCTCGCCTGAGACCGACTAACTTAGCCATGTTATGAAATAGGACCATAAAAATTGCCATGTCATCCGTAGCACTCGAACTCAGGTTCTTTCCAAACCCAGTGTGTGGAGGATTGCGATTCTACCGCCTGTGCTACCCACGAGGAAGTTTTGCTCATTTAGACTGATGGGGCTCATAGAGCCTTTCTTGTGAGGCGGTGGTATAGAGATTCTAGTTGGTTTTACTGGTTGCAAATGTGGCAAAGTTTTGTGGAGAAGGCAGCGTGGAGTCGACAGAACGGAGAAGAGAGAAAGTAATCGCGTGTGGTCAGAGGTCGTCCAAGCTCGTTGAAGTATAATGCGGTAAATTCTGAGGTAGTGGATCGAGTAGCAGCCGTGATGTCAACTGAAGTCTCCCACAGGGTGTTGAAAAGTTGGTGGGTTGATGAAGTGATTAGGGATGGCGAAATATATAGATGATATGTTTAAATATATATTGAGGTAAATAGTTACATACCACATAATAAGGTAAATAGTTACGTACTACATAAAGGCAATAAAAATTTTTTCAGATTAACCTATACTGACTGATCGTTGAATTATAATCACCTATATTTAATACCTTGTTGAGCCACCGTTCGCACAGATAACAGCCGCAATTTGCCTAGGCATTGATTCCACTAGATATAGACATGTATAGTATCGTATGTTGGACGGCACCTGAACGAAAGTTCAACTTCGCCCTTGTACACCGTGATGGTTACAGAGCACTGTAACAGGCCAGAAATGTGTGTAATGTTATGCTCGTGCTGTGTGTGTGTGTGTGTGTGTGTGTGTGTGTGTGTGTGTGTGTGTGTGTGTGTGTGTGTGTGTGTGTGTGTGTGTGTGTGTGTGTGTGTGTGTGTTTTTATGAAAACCCCAAAATCGAAAGGTATCAAAACCTATAGTACTTAGTACCGTGCATGGGTTGGAGGAGAAGTATTGGGGGAGGTGGATGCCGGAAACTTTGCTCTAGAGACTAAACATGGGTTTCACCACTTCAAGCCTCCAAAAAGCAAAGTGGTGGTATTTCACCGGTTGATGAAAGTCATCTACCACCTACGTTTAGTTGTTTCTGGCCGTTTTGGTGACTTTTTTGATCACCAGGCAGGCGATCACCTGCCTGGTGACAGGTGATCGACAGGAAAGCCTACCCAGTATCCGTCTACACCACGGGGAGGTAGGCCACAACTACGAAGAAAGGCTTAAGTTTCGCAAATTACAGTGTCTGGAGACTAGGCACCGGCGAGGTGATCTGATAGAGGTGTATAAAGCCTTGAATGGTTTGAGCATACTCAATGCTGATGGGATTCTTCCTCTTGCCTGAGATATAATAATCACCTGAGTGGGCATAAATTCAAATTGAGGAAAGACAGATGTAGGATAGATTTTCGGAAATTGGTTGGTGGAACAGACTTCCATCCCTTGTTGTGGAAGTTGATAGAAATTTAAGGCTCAGCTGGACAGGTATTTCGAACGAACGGAGGGGTGAAGTGGAAGTTTTTCAGTTTTTTTTGGCTGATGCTGCATAAGCTTGCTTTCTTGCATCATATGCCTCTACTAATGCTAACTACGCATGTACCATGGCCAACCTCAACAGTCACGCACTGAATGTCCAAAGAGAGTTTGGAGCCATTCAAAAGAACCCCGTGCCAGCAAGCCGGCAACAGCACACACACACAGTCATTCCAGGGAGACAAGACAACAGAAGACGAAGAAATAAGAGAATAGCATAAAGTAAAAAAAAAAAAAGAATAATAAAAAAATAAATAAAAAATAAAATTAAATTAAACAAAAGTAAAAAATAAAATAAAATAAAAATAAATAAAATCTTTATCCATGTCTTTACCTACGTCTTTATGCAGTGCTGCCCAAAGTAGTCCACAAAGAGAAAAGGTGTACTGTCAAACATAAGTAGTAATGTCATTCAAACAAGATCAGCAGGAACAAGTTCTAGATATAATTCTGAATTCTGTTAATCTGGAGTATGTTGTCAGAAGTCTCTGGTCGATGACGGTATCACGGAGCAGAGGAAGGATTTAGTTACAGAGAGTCTTGATAAAGGATGAGTCTAAAAGTGCAACATCTGTTAAAACCTTTGGCGTTCTTGAAAATCTTGAAAACTACAACAGTTATGTATATGACGTCATCAGGACGACAGACGAGGCAACAGGCTGTATTATTATTTATGATGTGTTTTCTCCGTTCCAATCACTGCTCTCTTCAGCTTTATAAACTTGTCAGAAACTATTTTGCTGATCGCACCGTCACCGTCATCACTAAAAGCACGAAGATTAACAGATCTGTCTCCCGTGGTTGCCCCCAAGGATCTATTTTAGGTCCCTTGATTTGGAACCTAGTTCTCGATGATTGGCTGCTTAGGACTCCTGAATTTCAAAATGTGCGACAACTTGCGTATGCAGATGACATTATCATTTTAGTGAATGGAAACTCAAGATCTGAATTAGAACTCTATGCCAATAAAGTACTCTTTGAACTATCGTCCTGGTCCTCTAAGAACAAATTAAAATTATCCCCAACAAAATCGAAGATCATGATTTTTAAACACAAATTAGACTATCGCAGACCACCAGTTGTAAAACTTGACAAGAAATCACTTCCACTTGTCCGAAGCACCAAATTTTTAGGAGTCATCATCGACGACCGCTTTTCCTTTACTGAGCATATTCAACATCTGTCTGTCAAAGTTAAGAGTTTTACCGCGATGCTGCTCCAAATTACCAGACATGACTGGGGACTGAACACTAAAACCCTACATCTATTTTACAATGCTGCCATAATCCCAATTACAACCTACGCTGCCAGCCTTTGGTTTAGACGTACTGCACTCAAAACAGTACAAACCAAGTTATCCACTATTCAACGTTGCTTTCTCCTCAGCCTACTTCACGTTTGCCGAACAGTATCAACTCCAGCTTTACAGACTCTTGCAGGCACCATACCACTTGACTTGCATGTTGTGTTTAGAGGGCTTTGCTTTTACATCCGCAAAGGCATTTCCGTGGAATTTCAGGGAATCATTGTTAACCCTCAGACTGATCCCAAAACTGAGCGAACCAGATGCTGGAATTTGTTAGTGAATACCTGGCAGAATAGATGGAATTCTACCGAAAAAGGAGCTATCACCAAAAACTTCGTTCCCGACGTAACTGCACTACTTGCATCATCCACCAGAAAATGGTTTTCACCCTCACTGTTTACCTCCTACATACTAACTGGGCATGGTTCGCTTAACGCAAAACTCTACCAATTCAGACTTTCCAATACAGTCTCCTGTCGATGTGGGCTACCGGAAGACTCTCCTCACGTACTTTTTGAATGCTCCATTTACGATGATCTAAGATCGGCTCTTAAGGCAACAGTACCAAACTTGTGTCCCGGAGGTGAGAAGATACTCATTTCTGTCAACAATTTCCAGGCCCTTCAAACCTTCTGCAATGCTGCTTTTAATCGCAGGAAGGCTCTCAACCTCAATGTTAATTCAAGAAATGAAACTGAAAATGCATCATAAATCATAATACAACTGTGCGCTGCCTCGTCGTCCTGATGACGTCATATACAAAATTGTTGTGGCTTTCAAGAACACACAAAGATTTTGACAGATGCTGCACTTCTCTGACTCATCCTTTATCAAGACTCTCTTCAACTAAACCTCTGCTCAGTGATACCGTCATCTACAGAGACTTCTGACACCACTCCAGATTAACAGAATTCAGAATTATATCTAGAACTTGTTCCTGCCGATCATGATTGAATGACATTACAACTTCTGTTTGACAATACACCTTTTCTCTTTGTGGACCACTTTGGGCAGCACTGCATACAGATGTGGGCAAGAAATGGATAAAGATTTTATTTTATTTTTATTTTTTTTTTACTTTATGCTATTCTCATCCTTATTTCTTCGTCTTCTGCTGTCCTTTCTCCTGGGAGTGTGTGTGTGTGTGTGTGTGTGTGTGCGCGCGCGCGCGCTGTTGCCGGCTTGCTGGCGCGGGGTTCTTTTGAATGGCTCCAAATCCTCTTTGGACATTCAGTACGTGACTGTTGAGGTTGGCCATGGTTCTTGCGCAGTTGTGGCCTACCTCCCCGTGGTGTAGACGGACACTGGGCAGGCTTTCCAGGTGATCGCCTGCCTGGTGACAAAACGGCCAGAAACAACTAAACAACACAACAACACACACACTGCACGAACATAACGTTACACACATTTCTGGCCTGTTACAGTGCTTTCTGTAACCATCACAGTGTACAAAGACGGAGTTGAACTTTCGTTCAGGTGCCGTCCTACATAAGATACTATACATGTCTACATGTCTACATGATGTGTTTTCAGTTTGATTTTTTGAATTAACATTGAGGTTGAAAGCCTTTCCACGATTAAAAGCAGCATTGCAGAAGGTTTGAAGGGCCTGGAAATTGTTGACAGAAATGAATATCTCCTCACCTCCGGGACACAAGTTTGGTACTGTTGCCTTAAGAGCCAATCTTAGGTCCTCGTAAATGGAGCATTCAAAAAGTACGTGAGGAGAGTCTTCCGGTAGCCTGCATCGACAGGAGACTGTATTGGAAAGTCTGAATTGGTTGAGTTTATCGTTAAGCGAACCATGTCCCGTTAGTATGTAGGAGGTAAACGGTGAGGGTGAAAACCATTTTCTGGTGAATGATGAAAGTAGTGCAGTTACGTCGGGAACGAATTTTTTGGTAATAGCTCCTTTTTCGGTAGATGTGATGGTCCACACGGTAGATCCACTAGATGTGAACATATCCGTAGGGATCTGCAGCGATGCTGCCTACAATTCTTTCCACAGTGCCAGAATGGATGACGGTTGCGTGTTCATACGCCTCACTTCCAGTTCCAAAATGTCCCAAAGGTGCAGTTATATTGAGGTTAGACGAATTTGGAGGGCCGTCAGGATGGGTGATACCTTCACTGTATTCCACGAACCAGTTGTGCACAGTGCGAGTCCGATGATACGGCGCATTATCATCTTGGATGATCATGTTTCTGTCTGGGAAAGTATTCTTTTATTATTGTTATTGTAGTTGAATTTTAGCAGCATCAGCGACTAAGGCCATGTTGCTCCGTGTATATTGTCTGTAAATTGCGTGTGTTCTGAGGTCCATTTTCTGTCTGCTGGACGAAAAATCCCAGTTTCCGGGAGAAAAAACCATGTGGAAAGTATGCAACATGGCAGGATGCACATGGTGTCCTAAAGGCTGCCGAAAGACCTTACTAGTGAAACGTTGGTGCATGCGCACCAGGCTTCCTAGTTCTCAGCAAAACGTGGTCCATATTAAGCAACCACCGCCACCTGCCTGGATACCGTGCACGATGGGTCCATGGACTTGTGTTACTTGCGCCACATGTGAAGGCGTCCGTCGGCGTGTTGCACCAGGTATTTGGACTCATTCGACCAGCGCACTCGTTTCCGTCCTCCAGTGTCCAAGCGGCCTGTTGTTGACACCACAGCATTCGCCGTCGACGATGATCAGCGGTGAGGGGAACCTCTCTCTTGGGTCGTCTGCTTTGCAACCCCATACGTCTGAGTGTGCAGCACATCGGCATTCGGGATATTCCTTCATTCCCCATATTAATAAATAAATAAATATTCATTTATTACAAATAAATAAATAAATAAATATTCATTTATTGCAACTACAGCAAGCCCATCACAGCACATGGCTAGGGGCAGTAAAAATACAACGGGAATGACATAAAATAATCGAGTATATGTACATAGCAGATTTTATATAAATACAGCAAGCCCATCACAGCAAATGGCTAGGGGCATATAATAATACAAAGGAAATAAAATGCGATGTCAACTGTCGCACAGTGACCTGTCGTTGAGCCCCTACAATGTGCTGCACCCTTCGCTTACCATCAACATCCAGCTTGCTTAATCCGTTATAGTTCTGTCGGAGGGATGTGGTTTTCCCCGATCGACACAATTCTTTGTACACCTTAACCAAAGTGGGCCGTGAGCAACAGACAAGACATGCCGTTTTCGATATGGGATCATCCGACGCACGAGCTCCCACAATCATGCACTTTTGAAACCCCGTGATATCTTTATTACTTCCCATAACTGCTACTTTATGACTTTTGACTTACACGACGAGATGCTGATTACCATTGCTCTAGCGTAGGAAGATTTCGGCTTTTTAAACTGCGAGCTATGCGGCATAGTCCATTACTGATGGGGTTTTTCATAATTCAGTGATCAGTGAGTGTATATGTGAGACCATCACAGTTTAACCACTTTACCTATTTACAGTTATAAATTCAGTTTAGGATTACATAAAACAGTTTTAGAGAATGTCTATATGGCATATTCATTAACAGTTCTTTGGAATATGGAAAGAGTGCTCCATCATGCTCTTAACACTGGATGTTCGCCAGGAGTATTTATGAGAGTACTGTATTTAGTTTTTATGAGAAACCGGTCATCACAGTTGGTTCCCGTCCAACGTCAGAATTGGTTGCTGTTATATATATTAATGAACTGGTAGGTATTCTTGAGTGCGTGATTTTTGTATTTGTTTTCACCTCAAAATTTGTAGGTATCTGAGACTAGAGCAGGGGTGGGGAACCTTTTTACATTGGAAGGCCATATTTTCTTTAACCAAGATGCTATTAGGCCGCATCAAGATACTATTAGGCCGCATCAAGATACTATTAGGCCGCATGTTGAGAATTAAATATATATATAAAAAAAAAATTATATTTTTGTAGGCATATTTAAAATTTTAATTACAGCCTGTTATTGTATGAGGAATTTAAACAAAAAATTAGCGAAGACATTTATTTGTTTAGCAAAGATGATAACAAAACTAAAAATGAATGAACTTAGACAACAAACCATTTAATGACTTTTTGCGACTGCTTGATGCCAGATAGTAGTCTGATATTTGGTTCCAACATCGTTCAGCTTAGTTTTAATTGGTCCTTCAAGTGAATATCCGTCATTTGAGATCTCAAGCTTGTTTTTATTTGTGTCATATATGTAAAAGTTGATTCACAACAATAGGTTGTGCCAAAACAAGATACCATTCGACGAGCATGTTGACGTAGACGTGGATATTCAACAGCATTTTTCCATATTTGAAGAGATCCTTCTTTGCGCCAAATAGGCTTGAGAATATTATCTTCTGAGAGCTCAGTTAATTCCATCTGTAAGTCATCAGGTACTTTGGAGACATCAATCAGGTGTGGTTGAAAAGCTAGTGTGAGATCATGTTTCTCAAAATCAGCAAACCTTTCACTGTATTCTTCAATCAGGGAGTCTAGAAGAGCTGTGTATTCTTTCATGTCGCATTTCCTTAATGATTCATTTGTATTCTGTTCATTAATTACTTTTGCCAGTACAGGAAAGTATTCAGCTGAAAGTTCTGATCGGGTAAGCAGTGTTTTGAAAAAGGTCAGCTTTTTTCCGAAATGCCTGTATTTTAAGCCACATATCATATATAGATTTGGTTTTACCTTGCAAAAAAAAAAAAAAAAAAAAAAAAAATTCAGATCATTTTGCTTTGACATTATATCACACAAAAATGCAATATCTCTGCAGAATTCGACTTTTGACAATCTACACTGTTGATTTCATTTACAAAAAATCAATTAAGTCATATGCTTTGGTCAAATCTATAAATAAAACCATTATTAAGTTATTGTTGTTTAAATGTAAGTTAAAAGAGTCTAATAAATCCTCTAATAATGTCTGTGTGCTCTTGCCTTTCTGCTATGAGAATAGAGAGTTGTTTAACAGTCCATATTGATGTAAATATTTGCTTATATGGGAAACAATATATAATTTTCTGTTATCTTATTTATAACTGAGTGTATTGTTATTGGTCTATAATTGAAAAAGTCATCTGGTGATCTCTTTTTATATATAGGAATTACCTTAAATGAAAGTAAATTTGTAGGATAGCTTCCCGACTCTAACATCCGTGCTATGAGCTCCACCAAGAGAACAGAGAATTGTTCTTTATTTCTGTTTACTTCGGTTACTGTAATACAGTCCAGTCCGTAAGATTTCTTGTTCTTTAACTGTTCTATAACCTTAAGAATCTCAGTATATTGTTGGAGTTAAGACTACACAATATATAATTTATTTATTTGTTTTTATTTATCCCTATTTTATGTTACACTTTTTTGGGTGATAACAGCAAAAAGGGAGGGAGAACCCTTAAAAAATGATGACTATACAAATATACAATTGAAAAATATACAGTTCTGAAATTGTACGGGTAATGTTCAACAGAAAAGACATAAATAAATTGGAGTTTTGTGTTCATTTCTTTACAAAAGACTTCTTAAACCATCTCTACTTGTAATATCATTGTGAACATTTTTACAATTAAGTGATGAGAAAAGAAAAAACTTTCTGTGCACACAGATGTGTGCACAGAATTTTATAAACTATTTGCTAACTGCTTCCTTTAACATTTGAACATTATTTCCATGTTGGTGTTTTTAAAATCCAGGAGTTGAGTGGAAGGTAATTTGAATCAGACATTCCTGGTGATGTCTTCAATTAGTAGTTTCTTGAATTGATTTAGTGAAGTGACATTTTTGATTTTTTCTGAAAGTTTGTTCCAGGTTTTAGCACTTCTGTATTTTATACTTTTCTGGCCTATGGCTTTTATGAAAAGCGGAATCTTCAGGTTGGCTTCATTTCTTAGGTTGTATGATATTTCTTCTTTTCTATGGTTATGAAAAAGGATCTGCAGAGAGGGGGAAACTCTGGTGTCTTCAATGTATTGTAAACAAAGACCGCCTCGGCTTTTTGTAGCAGTTGGTAGATGCTGAGGGGTCTCACTTCTTTGTATCTCGAACTAACTGATGCGTTCCAGGGAAGGCCCAAAATTGAAAGAACGCATCGATTGAGAATGGAGTTGATTCTCGCAAGGTTTTCTTGGCTGGCGGTATCCCATGAGATGATTCCATGGGTGAGGTGCGGCTGAATTAAAGAAAGGAATACTCGTCTGAGAAGGGAAGGAGACATCCAGGCAGAGGCCCTGGCGAGTATTCCCGCTAGTTACGAGGTTTTCTTTCGTAAGGTTATCATCTGTTTCACCCAACTTAGCTTATCATCTAGTTAGATTTCGAGAAACATGGTTTCATTCACCCTATCAAGTTGTTTTTTTTTATTACGTCTAAATCAATATTTAGTGGTTTGTTTTTCGTTCTAAACACCATGTATTTTGATTTTTCTGGATTCAGTATAAGCTGATTCTTTTGAAGCCAACTATGCATCACAGAGAGCAAGGCAGAGATTTTGAGTTGGAGCTCATTAGGGTCTTTATCTGTGATCAGAATGGAAATATCATCGGCATACTCTACTAGGGGAGAAGATAGAAGAAGAGAGAGAAATTCATCGATGTAAAGAACAAATAGGATAGGTCCAAGAAGTGAGCCTTGAGGTACTTCCCTGGAGAAATAACAGATGTCGGAGTATGATTGATTTGTTCTTACGACAAACGGACGATCAGTAAGATAGTCTTCAAGGAGAAGGTTAATTTTCCTTCTCAAGCCAAGATTATTGAGTTTGTTAAGTAGAATATTATGGTTTATGCAATCAAAAGCTTTAGATAAGTCAAGAAACAGTGCTATAGCATAGTGACCCTTTTCAAGACTATCAATGATCCCTGAGCAGAAGTCAACAATTGCAAGATCGGTGGATCTTTTAGACCGATAAGCATACTGTTGTTGATGGATGAGCTGATTTTCTTCAAGAAAACCCACGAGTCTGCTATGAAGAATTTTTTAAAATAATTTTTTGCAAAGACTGAGAGTAGAGCTATTGGGCGAAAGTTGTTGAGAGAGTTACAACGGTTTCCCTTTGGCACAGGAATGATTATTGCTTTTTTAATTGAGAAGGGAATTTACCAGATTGAAAGGAGAAATTGAATATATACTTCGGTGGCGTAAGAATTGAGATAAGGACCTTTTTAAGCAGAGAAGGAGATATTTCATCAAAGTCAGGGGCTCCCTTTTCTTTCAACTGATTCCCTGCCTCTAAAATCTCTTGATCGGAGAGGGGAGCGAGAAAAAAAGTTTCTGATTGAGTACTTGGCAGATTCTCTCATTTCATTGTCTCTGAAATCAAGCTCGTCTTGACAGACGAGCTTGATTTCAGAGTCAATGCCTTCTGTAACCACTTGATATAAAGTGGTTACAGAAGGCAGTAACGTTTAGCTCATCATCTGAAATGAGTACCTCATTTTCAATTACATCTCCAACGTAGCTCCGTGATTTCAGTTTTCTTCCCGGTAATAGTTTGTTCAAAACTGTCCATTTTTTTTCTTGCTTGTTATGTTACCTGTAAGTTGAGAACTAAAGTATTTTCTTTTCTGACCGAATGCAGTCAGTGACTTTGTTTCTGTACGTTGTGTATTTAATTTTATCTGCCTCGATTCCTGTTGCTCTAGCAATTCTTGCAAGGTTGTCTCTTTTCTTTACCATATTACAAATCTTGTTTGAGATGAACGGGCATATTTTCCCTAAAGTTCACTATCACCCCAAGAGTTCACTATCTCAGGAAGACTATCTTGTTGATTAAAGGAATTTTGGCAATAATGAATATAATATCTTTTGAGATCTAATACAGCTTTGGCAAACCGATTTGCAGAATCATATTGTTTGTTTGTAACCAGAAATCTGTTCTAATAGTGTTTTAATTTGATTTCCCCTTGATAATTTCTTCCATGTACTTAATAGGATATTTATAATGTTCCATTTATCCTTTTGAGTTATCTGCTTATCCATAAAAAGTTGATTGTAATAAGTGCTTTTTTGTTTTCTAATCATACATGTCAGTTTATTTCTGAGTGTTTTATAATTGTGATAATGCTCTATCTTTGATGGACAATTTCTATACTGCCTGAAGTATTTATCCCTTTGTACCATTAATTCTTCTATTTCGTTAGTCATCCAAAGTTTCTTAAGCTTAATTCTGCTACGCCTAGAATTTATGTTGCAAGCTGAGTGATTTACTTTTCTCTCTGTATTAAACATCGAATTGTTTATCATTTGTATTATCTTATTTGAAAAGACATTAAAATTTGTTGTGTAAGATACTTGCTCTTGTATTAACATGTTATCTATGTTCTGTTTCTGTTTACCTGTTGATAAATAATTTTTCTTCGTAACATTTGTTAATTTTATATCTTCACATGGATGTTGTTTTGAGTACATATCTACTATTACTATACATGTTCTGTGATCTGAAAATTGATTTTATAGTATGTAAGAATTAGCATACTTCAACTTTATATTTGTTAGGTGATGTAAACAGGAGCTTACTGTTCTATCACCCTCCATCCTTTGCTGCCTAGTTATTCCAAATAAGGTATGTTCAAATCCATAACTGTTTAAGATTGCAGTGTATAATAATAATAATACAATACAATACAATACAATACAATTTTATTTATCAAGAGAATTCGTTTACAATAATAATAATAATAATAATAATAAAATATCTAAACATTATTGTCGACCAGGTACACTCTTTCATGGCAACGGTCTTCCCCTCTGTGAAGTGCCGTCTTTCAGCAGAATAATGCACCATGCTGCACCGCCCGCATTGTTCGAGACTGGTTCGCGGAACATGAGGAAGACTTCCAGGTACTGCCCTGGCCTCCAAATTCCCTAGACATCAGTCCCATCGAGTATCTGTAGTCTGTGTTGGAACAGCAACTCCGATCTGCGGCGTTGTCAACCACGGATCTTACAGGAGTTAAATGATCTGCTATTGGTACCAGATACCACAAGACACATTTAGAAATCTTGTAGCGTTCATGCCTCGCCGGGTACCAGCTGTTTTGGTTGCACGTGGAGTACCAACATCATATTAGGTAGGTGGTCATAATGTTTTGGCTCATCGGTGTATCTCTGTGAATGAAATCCAATCAAAAGACTGCACCTGATATACCTAATTGCCATAAATATCTTCCCAAAGGGTAAAATGCTTAATTACTGGAAATATCAGAATTCATGCAAATGGCAATCATGACAACCAAACATACATTTTATTGCTTTTACGTGTACAAACTGAAATTACAAGTTAATGTAATAGTATAATGTGCTGTAAATAAGCAAAATAAGTCCTCAATATTTTGTTGTTCCTCCTCGAGCTGCAATTACAGTCTTGCCACGATCTGGCATAGAGTTAATCAACTTCTGGATATACGGTTGCTCAATTTCATGGTACCACATCCTTACAATGCTCTCCTACAGCTGAATCTTACTTGTTGGCTTCTTCTGAGCAATTTTAGACGACATTATGAACCAGAAATATTTCAATAGAGTTCAAATCTGGACTGTTCCCGGACCAGTCCAACACTGTAATGCCATAATTTCTGAGGTATGACTGCACCTTAAGGGAGAAAAACAAGGGAAAACATTGGTGTAAATATGTTTTAAGCCTTGTGGGATAAGAAAACAAACTCATCAATAAATCTAAATAGCATAAAATTTACCAATTTTGCTGTGTGGCAAGGTGCTGAGTCCTGTTGAAAAATGCAGTTTTGGACGTCTGTGTGGTGATCCCTAATAACGGGTTTCAAGCACTCCTCCAAGATAGCAATGTAGGTTTCTGCATTCACTGTTAAGTTAATAAACTTAATTCGCCCCACCCATTTGCTTGTTATGCATGCCGAGACCATCTGACCGGGGGGGGGGGGGGAACTTTACAGTCGGTGTTATGCAGTCAGAATGGTAAGCCTCCGATTTTTGTCTTCTGAGATATCGCTTCCCATCCGAGCCATGCACGTTGACTTTCGATTCGTCAGAAGAGGTGACGGTGTCCCATTGCTCTTTTGTCCATGAAACGCGGTTTAGCCTAAGCAAGTGGCTTCTTCCTCATTTGTTGGGTAAACAAATGCTTCTTCTTGGGCCAATAGGCATGCAGACCACATTCCGAAAGCTGTCTTTGGATAGTTCGTGCACTTGTTTCAACACCAGAGGCCATCTCAAAGTTCAGTTTTAGATCAGGAGCACTGGCATGGCAAAAGTGTAAAGTGTAAAGTGTATTTAGTGTCTAACGGCACCAGGGGTTTCCCCCATCTCCGTGTTGCTTTTATTGTGGTTGTACCAGTTCGCTGGGAAGGCCAGAGATTTAAAAGTGTATGGATATTGTACATGTGTAGTGTTGTGTTCTGTTGTTCATCTGGCCGTTTAGCCGCTGATCCCCTACTGACGCCCAATGTTGCCCACACGTGGCCCCGTGGAGGCAGACCAGGTACACGAATATTTTTAGATAAGTACTCTGGCAGGTCCTGCCACCTAATTTCTTGAGATTTCAGTGGCTAGGATCTATATCAAAAAAAGTGGGTGGGGGGGATAAACGCTTGAATCTAGTTAGGCGGAAAGAGGTTGCAAGTGTGTCGAATTTGGCATTTAAAATTTTTCGTTGTGTGTGGCATTCGCTTTTCGCTGGCGATATAGGTAGAGAAGGGGGGGGAGAGACGGAAGGCTGGGGGGAAAAGACAGAAATATGGCGTCAATAGGGAAGGGGTCGCCTTCCCTATTGACCTCAGTGGGGCATACCCTTGCCTCACCGGAGGGAAAAGAGGGGATGGTGGGTGGGGAGGGGGAAGAAAACGCCCCCTCACCCCACCAGGGATGGGGAGAGAAAGTGGGCTGGGAAAGGGAGCCCCGCCCAGTTCGCCATAGCGGCAACTGGCATGGCAATTACGAAGGCATAGTCTTTCAAATGTCGATGTTGGGAGGCGTAGTCACTCTCTTACGGCCTGATCCAGGTCTCTTCAAATCGCCAGTTTCACGCTTTAATTTCAGCACCCTGGATACTGTTGGCTGGTGGAAACCTATTTTATCAGCGATAGCACGCGTAGAAAGCCCTTTTACACTTTTTTTTTTCTAGGTTCAACAACATATGGAGCCATGCTTACACCTCCGCAAAACAGGATACTAATGAACGTGTATACCCTTCCAACGCCGTATTTATAGAAATGGCTGATGCAATACATTTCAATTGCTGTCTGGTGCAATAGGAGAGAGAGAGAGAGAGAGAGAGAGAGAGAGAGAGAGAGAGAGAGAGAGAGAGAGAGAGAGAGAGAGAGAGAGAGAGTCTTTATTCCAACTCAAGAAAAGAAAAAGAAAAGATGGTTACAGAGAACTTAATGTTGCAATCGACCCGTCACGGCACGCAGGCCAGGGGTAAACAATGATACAAAGTGAAGTTAAAAAAAAACCTCAGTTCAGCTGATGTCATTGCATGAAAAGCACCTTATCTTTTTATCACATGCGAATTTGTTGAGATCAGCATCAGGTTTGTAGACCTTGGAGAGCATCTGAAAAGGGAGGAATCGATCTGTCAGGAACAGTCTCGAATTCCTGCCGGTCAGTCTTGGAGTAGTCCGCAAGGCAGAGAAAGGGATTCTCCAGCAGCATGCATCCCAAATGGATGGTTCGGAGATAAATCCCGCAACCATTTTCACTGTGATGACCAACCTCCGGGAATCAATAAGCTTAGAGAGACGGTGAATCCCCATTGCATTTGCTAATGCTGTAGTTCTAGCTTGTGGCGGCACATTGGATTTCCAATTGACCCATTTGAGCAGCCATTATTCATCAGATGCAATGAGAGGCTTTTTAGTCGTTTGGGTGGCTGAGGCCCAGACTTCCCATTTGTACAGTAATGGTGGGTAGATAATCATTCTGATGTATTTCCTGATTATTTTGGGATCTTTAATGTGCAACAGATTTTGTTTTGCTGTCCAACGAAGACCCGAAGCCCGTGAGGCGAGTTTATCCAGTTGCGTATTGAAACGGACTTTAGGGTAGAAGATTACACCTAAGTCAGAATGTGAAGTAATAACTGGAATTTGGGCGTTTACAAAAGTGGGAGCAATCACAGAAGAGTTGGTCTTCAGAGAGAACATCATCATTATCTTGGTCTTCCCAGGATTGATCTTCAGACTAAAGTGCTGTAGAAAGGATGCGATTTCCAAAAGACTAATATTAATGTGGTAAGTGGTCGTGATGAGGTTGTGGCTGGGCCTCATCTCCTACACAGATAAGATCATCTGTGTAGGAGATGATTTTTGTGGTTATTCCGCACCAGTGGGGCAATAATTGCTGTGAGCAGCAATTCAGAGAGGATACCCCCCCCCCTGTAGTACTCCATCGGTAGCAGCCCTCCAACAGCATCTTCCTCCAGTGTCAAGTAGCAACAACCTCTTGCTAAGGAGAGCAGACAGGAAGCACAGCATGTCTGTCTCCCTTGATGTTATAGTATGATTTTAAAAGCCACAAAAGAGAAGTGACATTCACAGCATTAAACGCAGCCTCAATATCTATGTAAGTTATGGCAAGATCGCAATTGCTCTCGAACTCTGCTAGTATGGCATTTGTGGTTGCGAAGTGTTATCTAAGGCAGTACCTTTGCTTTGCGACAAAGAAAATGACTGTAATCAAACAATATCTTATACGTTTCACTACTTTTTTTATTATTTTTTTAAGGTGATGCAGTTTTTTTGTCCGTCCGCCACTGTATTTATACGAAAATTGGACGGTTTTTTTATTGTTTACAACTAAGCTATAGTTAGGGCATGTTAAAACTTTTAACCAGCCGGATAAAACAAGAAAATGCTACCCCTTCGTATAAAAAAGTTCTGGGCAATTCCAGATTTAGGAAGTATGAGGCCATGGCGCGTATATTTTTAGGACTCCTAAAATAAGGTTGCAGGGGTTCTGGACTAACAGTGATTGCATTGTTCGAGGGGCTACCCTGGAACAATGGAGAAGTTGGAGATGTTGCATTGTTCCAGGGGCTCACCCTGGAGAAATTGGCGCTATTGCGCACCCATAAATCCGGCAATGCTTTCAACAGTATTGTAGTAATTTATCTACCTCTCCAGAGTTTGTGATTGAATGCGGTTGTTTTTAACAGTCCGGTTAAAAACAACCGGTTTTAATAGTCCGGTTTTCCGGTCAACGCGGTCTTAGCTATAGCGAAACACATTTTAACATGTTTAGACTGACGCTCGTGTTAATTTCGGAATTAGCTCGTCGCATCAACTTCTACTTTTTAATTGGCGGTGCATGATCTAGTGCCAACAGAAGTTTAGATGGATGCTAAAATTGCTTTATGTGTTTTTCTCTTAATTAATGTTTACCGGCGTCTAGCAAGTTCTTATTAATTGAATTGGGTTGCGAAATTGTATTGAAATGATATGATAGACTCCCTGTTTGTGCGCCTTCATACACACCAGTAGGAGAGGGAGAAATGACTGTAACTGTGTTTTTTCACAGTTGCTTTTTTTTTTTTCATACTTTTCATACTTTTTGCTTCTTCTGCTTCTAATTCAATAATAATAATGAACTTGGTTTTTTTTTTACTTTGATGTTCTTACGCCTCCGCTCCACTTTGTTTTGGAGACAAATTTCTTTTTTTTTTTTAACATTCGCGCCTGATTTCTATTTATCTGTTTAGCTGTTTTTTTTTTTTTTTTTGTAATGTATTTTTATTTTCTGTTGTTCTTCCTCCATATATTTTTAATGTTTCTTAAATTCATGGCACCTTTAAACATCGCGCCCAACAGTACCACATATACATTCGTCCGTCTGCGTTATTCCATATCCTGTTCCATTCCTTTCTCAGGCGTGGTGCTCACAATTGTTGTTTTTTTTTTTTTTGTTTTGTGTTTTCCCTACTTTTTTTTAATACCGTGGGGGGAGGGGTGTCACTAATTACGGCCAACGTTTCTGATCGTGGCTTGCATTCGAAATCAGACGCCATTTGATACAGAATATTGCTACATGCGTGCGTGTATTTTTGGGCCAGCTCATTTTTCTCTGTTGTCATAGTAACAGTTGCCATATTAACAGGCACCTTTAATCCAAACACTCGCGGAGAAATACGGCGTGGCAGCTGGTACACAAGTGTAGTGTTCGTTTATTTACACATCCCACGTTTAGAACTGCTATAATACGCTGGAGAAGTCTGGCTGCGCTTCCTCGTGCTGCTTTCCAAATTCTCTTCTTTACCCTTCTTTTCTCTCCTCCCATTCGTACCTCTCGTCGCACCTGGGAACACTTACTGGCAAGGTCGGCGGCGGCTGACGAAACTAGTGTTGACATTATCTGACCTTGGTTCTTGACGTTGCTGCTTCTCACGTCCGCATTTTGTACAGACAGTTTCCGATCGACGGAATTTAAAGCAAGCCTTGTAATGCACTTTCTGTCCCCCTTCCCTTCACTCATTAACTTGCTGCGTACGTAATCTCGTGAAAGGTTGGAGGGCACGTTGACTGTTCCTTATCCATATTCAAAGAAAGGTATTTCATTGCTTTTAAAATAATATTACTCAACACCGCACGAATCTTGATATCATATGAACACTGGCATAGATCTAATGCTTAAACAAACTCCTTCACTGGCATAGATGATGATAATAGGGAGTGGTTGATGAAGTTTTCGTGGGTTGCAAATATCAAGGACTATTTTAACTTACATTCTCAGCTTGTTTACTTCAAGGTCTGGCTTCTCAACGAGGCCGATTTTAGAAAACCTCCTTTTAAGATGGTGACTTCCCTCCAAGTGGAACGGCTGCTCTAACCGTTCCAATTTAGTTTTATTAGATGTTGTTATGCCCGATCTATCAACAAAATCATACAGAAGCAAAATTTAATTTAATTTTATTTTTAAAATTGCTTTTGGAAATACAATCAACAGAAATCTTGTTTCGATGTAACAAATGAATTTTTTTGCCATCAGAAAATCGGAGTGATAAAAAATGAGCAACAAGCAAAGGCAGCAAACCTGTGAGAGAAGACTTTAACATGCTTTTATGAGTAGTTCCCAATACGTACAATGGATTCTAGGTAGACTCCTAAGAGAATGTACGCTGACTTTGGTTTAGAATTGGCATTTACATATAGGTATCAGCAATATATTTTCTGTTCCATCGGAAATGTCCAAAGTTTGCTAATATTCATAATTTTAATTTCAAAGAAAAATTTTATTATTTTATTTTATTCAAAGTATTTAACTTGAGAATCTGTTTTAACAGTCTCGTGCATATTAGTCGTCAGTTGTCTCTGTACTGGTCATGTATTTTATTACCTTTGTTTTTATATATATTAAAGTGGTTTTCTGATAATCACTATGTAGAAACATTATCGCCATGGTTGCCACCTGTCAATTTAGGAATATTTAATCCTGAGCAACGGCATACTCGTACATAGACATGGCATCCAACGATCATTCCCCTCTGAAACTGTATTAGCTCTTTCCGCATGCGAATCGTTTTGCATACACGTTTGAAAGGAATTCCAGGCTAATCGCTGACTTTTATAGCCCAAAGTATTCAATTTTCGTTAAAAGGCACTTTTCTCCCTGCTCACCTTTCTTCAGCTGATAACCAATGTGTGCTGAAATTTTTCCAATTTTTAAAAGTTAGCAGGTACCGTATATTGCGTCTTTGTGATGAAATACAGAATATCTGTAAAATGGGCCTGACAGTATTAATGTGTGTTTTTTTTTTTTTTTTTGTTGGCGCATCGGCTTCTGTGGCCATAATGCACCTCCCAAAGTTTTTGCATTTTACTCTGATCCAAGCCCGAGGCGGGTTTCGAACCCGCGACCTTTGGGTTGTCAGGCAGGCACTTTACCCACCTGGCTAGCCCGGTCGGCTGTGTATGTATCAATGCGTGTACTGACGTAGCCCAGTGGTCAGGAGCGAGAGTGCATAGCACGCGTTCCTTGAGTGGACCGCAGTTCAAGCCCGTGACTACTAAATACGATAAATATTTGTATTGACGATTTATTGTAAATTCTACTGACTTGGTTGTCGTGCCGGAGTATAAACAGATTTTTTTTTTTTTTTTTTTTTAACTGTAGTATGTGTTGTTTATGTCAGGCTACATTGCCTTCAGGGAGCAGCTAGCACCTAGATAGCTGATTCCTGGTGCTTATCTTTCGGCACGCGGAGCTGAACCTGTACCAGTGGTATGTGCGCGCAAAATCCCGCATCCACCAGCAGGTGTGCCATACCGGTGGATGCCAGCAATCCCGTACCACACCTGGGTACCAGCAAAAAAAGAAAAACTCATGCAACTTCTAAGTTGCAATATCTCGTACCTAGGTACTATCAAAAAAAAAAAAAAACGTAAACAAAAAATTAGAGAAAAAAGAGAGAGAGAGTATATAGATATGAATTAAATTGCATATCAAGAAGTACTTAAGAACTGTTCCTAGTCACCATTGCATGACTGGCAATAGTCACCAAGTTCCTTCTTCTAGAAAAGCTCGAATACAAGACTTCTGAAATGCACTAAAATTACTAGCAGTACATAAAAAAAAAGAAAAGAAAGGAAACTGCAGCCATTATCAACCCACGGCAGGATGGAAGCCTCCTCAACAATTCATGTTGAGGGTACTAGCCGTAGCCGGTAATAATTATTCCACCCCTGTCCGTAGTTGTGGAACCTGCAACATCAGTTCTTGCCTCTCATCAAAATAAACTGCGACGTATGAAAAAAAATACAAAAAACAAATTATGATATTCGAGTCACCCGTAAATGATTACATCTACCCATATATTTATTTTGTCTGTAAATTGCGTGTGTTCTCTGGTCGATTTGCTGGACGAAAAAACTCCAGTTTCTGGGGGGGGGGGAAGGAACCGTGCCATCTACGCCTGAAACCGACTAACTCAGCCACGGAGTGAAAAAAGCCCATTACAGTTTCTCGCGTCTTCGACGGGATTCGAACCCAGGCCTTTTTCACCCGGTGTGGGAAAGACACATTAAGTGTAAGTAAACACGCATTATGTAAAGTGTAAAGTGTGTTTAGGTTCAAACGGCACCAGGGGTTTCCCCCATCTCCGCGTTGCTTTCATTGTGGGTGAACCAGTTCGCTGGGAAATGCCAGAGATTTAAAAGTGTATGGATATTCTATATGTGTAGTGTCATGTACCATTGTTCATTTGGTCGTTTAGCCGCTGGACCCCTACTGAGGCCCAACGTTGCCCCACTTTCGCCCCGTGGAGTCAGACCAGGAAACACCAGTAGACTAAGATTTACTCTGGCAGGTCCTGCCGCTTAATTTCCTGAGATTTCGCCGAAATCTCAGGAAATTAAGCGGCAAAGGAAATTAATCTCAGGAAATTAAGCGGACCTAAAAAAAAAAAAAAAAAGAGAAAAAAAATAATATATATATATATATATATTTATTTTTGGTAAATTCGTTGAAGAATAACGCTAAATTTTTGAAAGGCCGAGTGTATGGGCGAAAAACGTAATTTGGAGATGATTAAATCAATTCCGATGTGTAGGGCATTCGCTTGCGTATGTGCAGGTAGAGTAGGTGGGGAGACTGAAGTTTGGGGGAAAAGACAGAAGTATGGAGTCGAGAGAGGAGGCAACCCCAAGTCACAGTGGGGCATGCCCATGACCCACCAGAAGGGAAAGTGGGAACGGCGAGAAGAGGAGACAGTAAGACCGTCTCCCCCCCCTACCGGGGATATGGGTATTAAAGATGAAGATGGCTGGGGTGCCCTCTTCAAGTCGCCAAATGGCGTTTGGCAGCTGTGCTGCATTAAGTCTCTTTTCTTCAATGTTGAGTCGATTTCAGTCCAGTCGCTCATGGGGTAAGCCCCGTCCTTGTGTTTTTCTCTTGTCTCAAGGTTTTTCTCTGTAGTAACTCCATTAGATAGTATTTTATGGTCTTGTATAGTTTAACTTTTGGTGGTCTTTCGTCAGACACGATTTATGGTAATTAGCAGTTTTCTCCTCTCGAAGAGGTCCTGCGCATATTGAGAAAGTGCTCTGTATTACTCTTCTGTGTCAATGAAGTGGGATTCCAGTCCTTTCGGAAGGTAGTGTATCTTTGTGATCAGGATGCCTCTGAGATCTTCGTATTCTGGGCAGTCGTAGACCAAGTGGTTCCAGTTCTCGATCTCCCCACACGTGCAGTTGGGGTCCTCAACAAGGCCGAACCCAAGCAGCTTCTCCTTAAAGGGACCATGACCGGTAAGGAGCGAAGTCAAGTGCTTCCCCAGAAAGTACCAGGCCGGTTGCTTGGGGTAAATTTTGCTGAGGTCGGGGAGGAATTTTCTTGTGATTTCTCCTTTTGTTGTATCGGTCCATCTTTGTTGCCACTCCCAAAGTAGGTAGGCCTGTAATCGGACTTTTTCTGTTTTTGTACTACTCGCTGGGTCAATTATGAAATCCTGGAAGGTGGCAGCAACCCCCCTGGCGAGCAGGAAGAGCAAGCCAGCTTTTACAGTCTCCAAATCGAGGAGGAGAGCTCCAGCAAGCACCTGCAACGCCGGTGTGCTTACTGTTCTGCATGCTCGTGTGGTTGTTAATAAAATGGTCCTTTGTATCATATCCAGAGTTCTCCTATTGACTGCAAGCGTCGTTTTGCTGTACCACACTGCAGCAGCATAAGTTATCGCAGGGATGAAGGTTGCCTTATAATACAACATTAGTGTTGTTTTTTTAATCCCCAGTCTTTTCTCGTAACCCTCGCCACCAGTGCCGAGTAACGTCTTATCTTCGTCCTTATATATTGTAGGTGAGGTTGAAAGGATAAGTTTTTGTCTAGGATAACTCCTAGATATTTCATTTGGTTGGCAAGTTTAATGGTCACATTTATTTTAATTTGGGTTAGACACCGTATTTGCAGGGTTCCTTTTAGTAGAATAGATGTGGTTTTCGTCGGTGAAATTTTTAACTGGTTTCTTATAGCCCAGTTTTGTATTTTCTGTAGAGCTTGGTTTGCGGTGGTTTCCAGTTAGGCTCTTGAGTCAGCCTCAATGGTAAGAATAAGGTCGTCTGCAAAGGCCTGGGCCCCGATCAGCCCCAGGTCCAGGTTCAGGAGCTCGTCGATGACCATGTTCCAAAGGAGTGGTCCCAAGACAGACCCCTGCTGGCAGCCCCTGTGTACAGATCTTGTGACTTTTTGGTAGTTGGCATTTATTTCTACTTTCCTGCAAGATAGGTAGTCCTCCATTACCTTGTATAGGTTGATAGGAACTGCAGCCACCCTTAGTCTGCTTAGGACGCTCGGCCACCATAATGAGTCGAACGCCCCGGCAAAATCAATTGAAATGACTAGTAGGTATATTTTTTCTGCTTTCCTGTGCCTTCCCAAGCAGGTTTCCAAGTGCATCCACTGTGGAGGAACCGGCTTGTAAGTGTATGTGTTTTTAGGGTCAAGTGGCACCAGGGGTTTCCCCCATCTCCGCGTAGTTTTCGTTGTGGTGTGTTACAGTACGCTGTAAATGCCAGAGATTTAAAAGTGTATGGATCTTGGCTCGTGTAATGTCGTGTACCGTTGTTCATCTGGCTATTTAGCCGCTGAACCCCTGTTGGGTCCAAAGTTGCCCCACTTATGCCCTGTGGAGGCAGACCAGGAACCCAGTAGACTTAGCTTATTCTGGCAGGTCCTGCTGCTTAGTTTCCTGGGATTTCGGCGGCTAGGACCAAAAAAAAAAAGAAAATTTGATTTTGATTATTCGCGTTGGCGTGGGGATAATATCGCTTCAATTTGCTAGGCCGAATCGTGGGCGTATGACAGTTTTGATGTGTAAAATTTTGATGTGTGGGGCTTTCGCCAGCGTGAAGATAGAGAGGGAGAGGAGGCAGAAGACTAGCGGGGAAAGACAGAAGTATGGGGCCAATAGAAGAGGCGGTCCCAGATTCATTTGGGCATGCCCATACCCCACCAGAGAGGAAACAGGGGGTGGCGAGGAGGGGAGGAGACCGGGGGACCGTCCCCTCTTCCCAGGGAGATAAGATCTATAGGTGAAGGGGGCTAGAATGCCCTCTTCGGGTCGCCAAGCTGGTCTTTGTCTCGTGTCGGTTTTCCTTCATTGTCGCTCATGGGGCAAGCCCCGTCGTTGTTTCATCTTTCTTGGGTTCAGCGTCCTTCTTTGGTCGTACAGTAGACTTCTTTTGTTTACTTCCCTATCAGGTGGGCTGTTGTCCTACGTGGGTAACGTCCCGTCCACAGCTTTGGGTGACCTATTCCGGTGATCGTCAATCATGGGTTTATATCCCGTCCTTAGTTTCTCCTATTACTTGGTGTTCATATTTGGTTTCATTACTCCTGTTCGCCTTGGTGGATGGCTGTTTGTAATTTTATTCTGGAGAAGACATCCAGTGCGAAGCAACTGAAAGTTGTGAATTCTTCTGGTGTGTCCAGAAGGTAATGTTCCTGGTTATTAGGAATGTATTTTATTTTTGTGATCATTAGGCATCTGATATCTTCATATAGTTCATGCTGTTGCATGACGTGATGCCATGTTTCTAGTTCTCCGCAGAGGCAGTTATGCCAAGGGAATTTAATTTTGCCTTAAAAGGCCCGTGGCTAGTGAGGAGAAAAGTAGTGTTTAGGCCCGGGTAGAGCCAGGCAAGGGCCTTAGGATACAGCTTAGTGACTTGTGGGATACATTTTTTTCGTTACTGCTCCTTTCTCCATATCTGTCTATCTTGTCTGCCAGATTTATACCAGGTGGTCTACTATTTTTCGTTTCTCGTTTTTCCTGTTATTGGTGATATCAATGGTAAGTCCGTTGTAGGTGGTTTGGACTCCTTTGGCTAACAGGTACATGACTGTAGACGTATAAATCGATTCAGTCTTTTGCCTTGAAAATTTGTTGTTCAGTTGTTTGTTTATAAAGTTTTAGGCGCATCAGCAGCTTAGATTGTATTGGGCCGTTGTAATTATGTCTGTTCAAGTGTGTGTATATTCACGGGCCGATTTGCATGGTGTGCAGATTCAAAAACTTATAACTCACAGCGAACACCCTATTCCCTCCATCTGTGATCAGTTGATTACAGCCTCAATTGAAGAGGACCTTAGGAATTTCTCCAGTTATAGACGGGACACCTCTTCAAATGAGTGACAAGTTGTGAAACCACTATACTGTCATTGAGGACTAAAAATTCGTGAATTTTTTTACTGCTACATATATTCATCGCCCCCTATATCGCGACATTCATTCAGTCGACTACCCCGTTTTGTACTCACGTCGCGTAGTTGTGATTACAATAAACCGTGCATTAAGAACCAGTCTTATTTGAATTCAGTAATTTTTTAAAGGTTACATACACGTTCTTTTTAAAAAAAGGTTGCATTGTGATATCTACTGCACTGCACAGCGAACTGTAATGAAAGCAGTGGACATATATGATACTCCCTTATGTACAAAGCCATGAAATAAAAATTCACAGCCATAGATGATGATATTAGATTATATGTGTGTTAATCGCCAAGCAACTAAAGCTATGAGGCGTGAGTATATTATGTTTGTAATTGCGTGTGTTCTCCAATCGGTTTGCTGGAGGAAAAGCCAAAGTTTGTGGGATCAAAAACGATGCAACCCTCGCTTAAGACCGACTAACTCAGCCACTTTGTTCAAAAAGCGTATAAAACTTCCATGCATCAGAGACGGGATCTAACTCGGGCCTTTTTCACCTGTTGTGGGATGGGAGGACAGTGATTGTAACAGCTGTGTCATCTGAGAGAGCTAGGCAATGATGTGACATCGCACTTATGATGCTGTATGTGTACACAGTGGCATTCCAATGAGAGTGCAGGATTTAAGACCCCAGTCTCTCTGTGGTCCCTAAGAGGGTTTTCTATCTTCCCGCTCTGAGCAAAGCATTAGAGTCAACAAAGATCCCAATCCAGATGGTATGCTGAGGAAGCAGTGGTAACTGGTTCTTGCAGAGTTCCCACCCCTGGAGGTATGGGTCAGCAGTTGACAAGTCCGGGTGAGATGTAGTGGATCAGTAGTCCAGTTCGGTGACGTTCAGTCTGGGTGTGTCATTACAGGTAGTGAAGTCTCAAGTCAATATCTTTGTGCGATTGGGGGTGTAACTCTGGTTGAGCCTTTGGTTTGTCTTTCTTAAGCAGAATTTTAAGATGAGCACACTTCCAGATGGTGGGGAAAATCCGTCACTCAGGCAAGAGTTGAAAAGCTTTTGCAGTGTAGCTGGAGTGAACTGCCAAAGCTTTTTGATGACTTGGACTTCAGTTTGGTCCAGACCTGGGCATTTTCCAGATTTAATTGTAGCTATTGCATTTTCAATTTCCTCTCTGTCAAAGTTTCCTTGATAGGCAAGGTCGTCAATACCCATGCCAGTCTGAATGTTTGATTCTTTTCTACTGTCTGGTGAATGATGGAGTCCAGAATCTTGGAAGCTGGTTGTTCACGTGAGCTGGTCTCAACATTGTTTCTGTCTCGAATGGATGAGTAGACGTCCCCTGGGTGGTGCTTCTCAGTGATGATCCGAAAGATCAGTTCCCATTGGTCTGAGTTATAGTTCCTCTCAACAAGCCTTTCCCAGGCAGAACGCTTTTCATAATAGATGGTTCTGTGATATGAACATGACTGGATCGTCTCTTCTATCTAGGGATGGAAGCATCGCAGGTCTCAAGTATCAGTTTTTGTACTTCTAGTGCCTGGGTTTCGGCTGGGAGTGCTAGTAGTCTGGTCTGTTGCTGAGCTGTAATGGCCTGTATGTGCTGTGCAAATATGGCCATTTGGCCTTTTTGACGTTGTATCGGATGAAATCTTGACAGGAGGAGGGTCTTCTGTTGGGATGTTCAGGGACTGTACTGTAAGTAATGGGATTGCGGTCACTGCCACACCACGAAGTATGTATCTGCCATTCCTTGATCCTCTTTTGAAGAGTAGCATTAGCTATTGTCACATCAATATATGATTGACCTTGTGAGGTGACACAGGTTGATGGGTGTTCGGGGTTTATCTTCAGACCATTAGCTACAATTAATTCCTCCAGAAGTTCGCCTTTGGAGTCCGTTCTTGGACTGTTCCACATTTTGGAGTTTGTATTAGCGTCTGCTGCCACCAGGATACTTTTACCTTTAAGGCGTCATCCAGTTCTGCTAGAAAAGGCTGTATCACTTGGTTGTATCTTCTGCATTGCATATATGTGGACAGAATATGCACTTGTCCGAAGAGTCCCTCTGTGCAGGCAGAGGCAGTGTGGATGTTACATAGCTCGGTAATCTGAGTAACAGTGAGGCCAGAATCTGTGATCGCGATGACAGTCCAATATCTAGCAAGAGCATTACCACCGTGGCCTTCCGTGATGGTAGTAGACTGAACCACTCGACATCCACCCGAGAGCAACTTAACAATGTCTTTGTATGAGTACGGTTCCTGCAAACACAGGACCTGGATTTTATGGTCTACAATGATTTTGATTTTGAAGACCTGATTCATTACCGATAAGCCTTTGACAGTTTAGTTGTGGTATTTTAATGCTGTTGGCTCTTGATAATATTCCGTTATTTTTGGTATTACTCATAGCAGGGCTTCTGTTTTACAACTTCTTGTGCTCTCTTAAGAATTCTGGGCATTTTAGATGCCGATAGGAATGTGAGTGGTCCGTTTTTCTGATCTTGCAGTTGGGGCATGAGACAGGTTTCCCTTTATTTTGACATTCAGTGTGAATGTGACCTGTGTTGCAGCAGCGACTACAAGTGCAGTCTTCCTGACCATTCCACACTTGTAACACCTTGAAGTGAGTATAAAATATGATGTTATGGATCTAGTAGTCGAAATATATTTTGTTCCCCTAGTTGATGAAGGCTTTTCTAATTGTGCCAGTTACTTCCAGTATCCAGTTTTTGGTAATTTTTGAATTAATGGATATTGAAAAGCGTACCTTTACTGATTTCAAAATTTGATCCTGAGTAAATCCATAGTCTTTCAGGTTCGTAGTATAGATATCCTTTAAGTCTAAACAATTTAAACTAAACTATTTTATCAAGGTCACCTGGAAATGTAATTTCAACCACTCATGTGTATTGTGTCTGTAAATTGCGTGTTCTCTGGTGGATTTGCCTGCTTTGCTGCACGAAGAACTCCGGGTTCTAGTGGAAAAAAAGACGTTGCTGTCTACACCTGAGACCGACTAACTCAGCCATGGAATGAAAAAAGCCCATGAGAGTTCCTCGCGTCATCGACAGTTTTCGAACCCGCGCCTTTTCCACCCGGTGTTGGGAGGATGGTGGCGAAATCACTGTGTTAGCCGGGCAAACTATCCTGTAGGTCTGTATGTATGTATGTGTTTCTTGTCTATGGTGGCTCCTAGGCATATGCCTATCTCCACCTGTTGTCTCTGGGATGGAATACAGAATCTCTGTAAACGGGCCTGACATAATATTAGTGTGTGTTTGTGTATGTGTTAGTGCGTGTACTATAGTATGTGTTGTTTATATCAGGCCACTTTGCCACCAGGGAGCAGCTAACACCTGGATAACTGATTCCTGGTGCCTAACCTTGGCACGTGGAGCCGGACTTGTATCGGTAGTCTGTACTGTAACGCACCAAATCCCGTATCCACCAGTGGGTGTGCCATACCAGTGGATGCCAGCAATCCTGTACCCAGGTCGCCCAAACCTGGCTACCAGCAAAAAAAAACAAAAAAACACCCACAATTCATAAGTTGCAATATCTTGTACCTAGGTACCAGCTAAAAATAATAAAAAAATAAATAAGTAAATACTGTAAATAATAAAAAAATAAATAAGTAAATAAATAATAAAAAAATAAATAAGTAAATAAATAATAAAAAAAAAATAAATAAATAATAATAAATTAATAATAATAATAATAATAAAAAGAAATAATGAAAACAAATAAACAAATAAAATAAAAATAAATACAAAAAAAAAGAGAAGAGTGCACATTGATGTGAAGCCAATTGCAAGTCATGAAGAACTTGCACTACTCCAGTTATGTTCCTGTTCACTACTCCAGGACCGTCAATATTCACCAGGTTTCTTCTTCTAGCGAAGGCACGATTACAAAACTTCTGTAATGCATTGAAATTACTAGCTGTAGCCAGTAATGACTGTTCCACTCCTGGCTATTGTTGTGGAACCTGCCTCTCGTCAAAGTAATGCAGACATTCATATAGCACATGTGCCCAGGTCTCTTCTAAATCACAATCACATTGACTGTCAACCTCTAATCCGAAGTAACTCAACTTAGATTTAAGCGACCCATGTCCAGTTAGAATATAAGACGTGACCATGGAGGGATATAACCATTTTCAGGCAGATGTACAAGTAATATACTTTACGTTAGGAATAAACTTCGTTGTAACTTTTCTTGTCTCACTAGCAATCCATCTTTCTTGCCATAAGTTGTATAACAGCTGCAGTGTTATCTTTTTTCTTTTTTAATATCACTGTTAATTTGGACACTGATCTCCATAATGGTTGCTGGAATTTGCTTCCTCAGAGCATATGATAACACTCTGTACACTATATAAAGATCCAAAGGTAGAACCCCAACCATTACTTGCAATGCATTGGTTGACACTGTTCTGCATGCTCAAAATATAGCTAGTAACATAAACCTACGGGGACATAAGTTCAAATTAAGAAAGGACAGATGTAGAATAGATGTGCGGAAATTTGCCTTTAGCCAGCGGGTGGCTAATTGCTGGAACAAACTTCCATCTGTCGTTGTGGAAGTTGATAGGTTAAATAAATTTAAGGAGGAACTGGAAAGGCATTTGGAGGGAATGGTGTGATTTTTTTTTTTTTTTTTTTTTTTTTTGGCTGATGCTGCATAAGCTCCTACACTTGCTTTCTTGCATCATGTGCCACTACTACTACTACTACTACTACTACTACCTCTGTAAGGATAACAGTTTAATCCAAACTTTACTCATAATCACTTTATTGTACCATAATTCAGCTGCATAAACTGTAGGTAAAAAGACAGCCTTATAGTAGAACATCAAGGTCTTTTACTGCAAACCCCACTCTGATCTTGTAGTTCTCACTACCGCAGATGTGAAACTTTTTATTTTCTCCATAATACTAGCAATATGGGGCATAAAACCAAACCGGTCATCTTTTATTACTCCTAAATATTTAGTTCTGGGGACATATGGTATCTGTTGTCCATTAATCAAAACTCTAGGTGGTTTCCGATAATTAAGATTGTGATTAAAAATCACCATTACTGTTTTCTTAGATGAGATTTTTAATTTATTAATATTAGCCCAATTTTCTAGGTCCTGTAAAAAAGGCGCAACTACTTCTTCCAAAATCTTCCTAGATCTGCTTGTGATACAAATAACCAAATCGTCCGCATACGCTATCTTGTGGCAGTGTACATGATTCTGAGAGAGCCAGTCATCCAATACTAAGTTCCAAAAAGTTGGACCCAAAACCGATCCTTGGGGACAGCCTCTATATATCCTCCTACTGTATGACAGATGTTGTGCTTTAATTTGAATACTCCGATTTTAAAAGTAGTTCCTAACGACTTGGTATAGCTGGGAAGTGCATTCAAGCTTCCTAAGGACATCTAAAACACTTTCCCGCCACATGGAGTCGAACGCTCCCTCGAAATCGATAAACACTGCCATAACATATTTCTCTACTGATGTATTACGATATTCTATCTAATCATTTACAGCATCCTCTGTAGATTTGTCCTTTTGAATCCATACTGATTTCTCTTTTCTAAATTGCGACAATCCACCAACTGTTGTATTCGAATCAACAATAGTCGCTCATACAGTTTGCCCAAATTTGCTAGCAAGGATATAGGTCTGTATGCTCTGGGACCGGTCACCTCTTTTCATGGCTTCTTTAATATCTTTAGCAAAGCCGACCTCCATATTTCTGGAAAAACACTCTCCAAAAGACATTTGTTATATATGTTTAGAAGAACAACTGGAAACAAATCATGCATCTTGACTATAGCTACATTTTTAACCAAGTCTTGTCCGGGTCACTTACTACTGTTCAACTTACACACAGCTAGTTTTAATTCTTAGTGCTGTACTCATCATTTTCTCGTCGTATATCAACTTGTAATATATTATCATTTCTTTGATCATCCTCAGGAAATAACTTATCAACCATAGCTTCCACTGTAGAGATCCAGTTTATTGTCTCATCATTTCCACTAATTACTGTATTAAAAATATCTCCTGCCATTATGGAATTGTGAGAGATGTGGTTTCTTTCTCTGGAAATTCTTTACTTTTTATTTTATTTTACTTTATTATTAGTTATATTTTGAGTTTACAATAATATACCTATGTAAATCTAAGCAGACGCCATTACAGAATTTTTTGTGCGAACCCCCGGAGGTTCGCGAACCACCGGTTGGGAGCCGCTGCCTTAGAGGATAAAAAAGGAAAGTGTCCGTGCAACCGCAAAACTTAAGTCAGCTGGAGTTGTGACCATTAAAATTATCAAGGAAAATTACACGTAGTGATGATTGAATTGTGACTACCTACCTTATATTGTGTTGGGACATCGTTCGCACGGATAACAGTCACTATTCGTCAAAGCATTGACTTCTAGATGTCTGAAGACGTCCGGTGGGATCTGCAGCCATGCTGCCTGCAATGTTTTCCAGTGTTGGAACAGATGACGGTTGCATGTTCCTCGCGTCATCGACAGGATTAGAACCCGCGCCTTTTCCACCCGGTGTGGGGAGGACGGTGATGATACCATTGGGCAGACTATCCTGTAGTTCTAAAGAAAAACTACCAAACTATTATTTTTAGGCCACCCGAATAATTAAATTTATCTGCAGTGCTGTGTGTCTTATGTCTGTTAATTGCGTGTTCTATGGTCGATTTGTCTGTTAATTGCGTGTTCTATGGTCGATTTGTCTGTTTTGCTGGACGAAAAACCCCTTTCTGGGGAAAAACCTTGCTATCTACGCCTGAGACTGACTTAATATCCTGTAGGTCTCCATTCCATTTCCATTTTCCATTTATTTGTACACACAATTCTTTACATTTTATATACAAGAACTTACAGAGAATATATATATACAATTTTATATACATTAGCATTATCATTCTCATTATACCTATATATATACTATATTATATATGAACACGTGTGTGTGTGTGTGTGTGTGTGTGTGTGTGTGTGTGTGTGTGTGTGTGTGTGTATTACCTGTATCAAGGGTGGCTCCTAGGCCTTAGCCCATCTCCACCTTGCACGTCTGTGGTGGTGCAGAAACTCAGCAAGCTTTTTATCGCTTGTGTATGTCCACCTTGCCACCAGGGAGCAGCCAACACCCAGGCAGCCGCTGCCTGCCCCCAGGCACAAGCAGCCAAGCCTGGGTCTACTATTACCTTTAGTGCCATGGGCACAAATCCCACACCCACCGGAGATAGTGCAATACCGGTGGGTGCCAGCAATCCCGTCCCCAGGTTGCCCAAACCTGGAAACCAGCAAAAAAAAAAAAAAAAAAAAACGAAGTAAATATTTACATATGTACAAAAGATAATAAAATTTTGACTCTAAATCCTAGTAATACAATTCAATTTACATATCTGACAAATCATCCTATTTATATTTAATGGGATACCAACATTTATATTAACTGCTCAGCTGTCAGATTTATACTCGATTTTGGATTTGAGTTCTTAGTTGAAGTCTTTTCTTAAAGACCGATTCTGCAAAGGTCTGGAAAGTCTCAAAGTTTGTTTTGTTCTCAACTAGTATTTTCACGTTGTCCTCAGCTAGACCTGGAACCTGATTAAGCAGCAATAATCGATGGTCTGTATATTGCGGACAAAACAGTAAAACATGGATCCAGTCCTCCATTTGACCACAGGTGCAAAAAGGATCCGGCTCCAATCCTCTGTCGAAAAGTTTGGCCCTCAGAGATCCATGGCCTGTTAATAAATACGTCGTAAACATGCTTGGTGCAAACCACGAAACAGAAGGTTGAGTAGCAGCAAACTCAACATTTTCAATATACTTCTTTGTGACTTCGCCGTGCACAGACTCATTCCATCTACTTTGCCAAATACTAATCATTTCACTCCATAATCTTTTCCGTTCTGTCTTTAAGTTACTAACTGGGTCGGTTGTAATTCCCATAATAGATACCTGCAGTCCTTTCTTATGTTTATAAATCATGCCACGGTATAAAATAAATAAATCTAAAGACAGTTCTCCTCCAAGAATTTGGAGGGCATTGTTTGATACTGTACGAGGGGCATTGTTTAGTGCCAGAAGCATTGTCCTTTGAATTGATAGTAACTTGTTTTTAATTTTCACCTTAACGACGTTCTGGTGCCAAATACCTGCTCCATACGAAACTATAGGCAGAAATATTGCTTTATAATATAGTTTCAAGGTCTTTTTATTCAAACCCCAGTCTCCTTTGGAGATTCTTATGACCGAAGCAGTAAAATTTCTAATTTTTTCCTTCAGTTTGGTGACATGAGGGAGAAAGGTTAATTTATCATCAAGAATTATGCCAAGATATTTGTTTTGAGGAACATAAGGTATCTGTAAACCATTCAGTCGAATTCTTGGTGGTCTTCCGTAATTAAAGTGATTTTTAAATGTCATGAAATTCGTTTTACTCGGAGATATCTTGAGCTTGTTGATGTCAGCCCATGCCACGAAATCATCTAAGATGGGTTGAATTTTGTCCTCTAATACCTTACGTGACCTTCTTTCTATGGCAATCACGAGATCATCGGCGTAGGCCACCTTTAGAGAATCCTCGTGTGATTTCGTGAGCCACTGATCTAGTACGGCATTCCAGAGGAGAGGCCCCAACACCGACCCCTGGGGGCATCCTCTCGAAACCTGGGCCTTGTAAGACAGATGCTTTGCCTTGACCATGATGTATCTCTCATTAAAGTATGATCTCAGTACCCTGTACACATAATTATCACATTTAGCCAGCCTTAAAGACCTGAGGGCACTCTCCCACCAGAGGGAGTCGAAAGCGCCCTCAAAGTCCACAAAAATTGCCAAAACATATTTAGAAGATGAATTCTGGATAAAGTTCATCACCGTAAGAATAGCATCGTCGGTGGACCTCCCTTTTTTGAAGCCAAACTGACAGTTTGAGCATAGTTGGTTTTCCTCAAATTTCTTTAGTATTCTGGGAGCCAGAAGACGTTCATATAACTTTCCCAGATTAGCAAGTAAGGAAATTGGTCTATAAGCACGGGGATCGGATATATTTTTCCCTGTCTTGTGAAGAATCTTGAGCAATGCCAATTTCCACTGACTTGGAAAGTATCCTTCCAGGAGGCATTTGTTCAAGAGATTTAGCAGTACTTGTGGGTAAAAGTTGAAAAACTTGACGATAACAAGATTCTCCACAAGGTCAATTCCGGGGCATTTTTTGCTGTTTAGTCCAGCTATGGCAGAACTCAACTCCAACAGATTGAAACACTCAATATCAGTTGAACCCGTGTACATACTGTTTTCAAGACGAATCTTGCCTTGCTCCAATGTATCCAACTCTGGAATATCTTTAGGGAACAGACTTGACACTATAGCATGTACCGTGGAGCTCCAGTCCTCAGATTCTGCTCCGTTTATTCTCACTGTATTGTACACTTCTCCACAGATTAATTTGTTTCTGGAGATTTTGTAAACTAATCCCCACGGTTCTGAATTTCCAACCTGTTTGACAAATCCTTGCCAACAATCTATTTTAGCATTAGCTATTTCTTTGTGGTATCTCCTTCGAAGATCTCTATAAGAATCCTTGTATGCTTGAACATCCTGTCGAGACAGATGTCTGTGATTTTGATATTCCTTCCTTGCGTTCTGAACTTGCGATCTTAAATTTGCAAGATCTGAGTTCCACCAAGGGACAGGAGTTGTCTTGTTGTGTTTTTTCTTTGCTGCGTAATCCGTGGCCAGATACAGCTGGGTTTGAACAAAATCAACAATCTCCTCAGCCATTAATATATTAAGGGATTCGATCATTTCGGTCGTAAAGACAGCAGAGAGGAAATCTTTAACTTTGTTCCATTTAATAGTCTTAATGGAAAATCTCCTAAGAGCAGTAAGTTGAAGGTCATCAGCTCGCTGCCCAGGAAGAAGACCATAAACTATGGCACGGTGGTCACTGTTGATTAACTCTGGGACAACATCCCAATGAGAGATACAACAATCAATTTTGACAGAGGTCAGAGTAATATCAATGTTGCTTTCACCGTTGACGGTCGAAAAAGTGTAGGGTTTATTAGGCAAATTTTGAACAGTAAGTCCATGAGCAAGAATAATATCTTCCAGGGCCGAACCATGAGGGTCATTAAACCCGCTATGCCACATATTGGATTTTGCATTTACATCACCAGAAATTATCAAGTTTTTCGAGGCAAACTTTGTACATAATCTATCTATACTGTGCAGAGCCAATTGGAAGTCTTCTGACGGCGGGCAATAGAGAGAAACGATATAGAAATTTATAAATTTCGAGGAGACAAGCACACAGACTGCGTTCTGAGAACACTCACCAGAAATAGAGGTGACCACCAAATCGTTATTCAGAATGACGATAGCTGTCTTGGGCGAACTGTCAAGTGAGTGCACAATTCTTGCAGAAGTTGGGAAGCCCATTAGCTTAAATGCTCTACCACCAATTTGTGCAGAGCAATAAGGTTCCTGAATACAAATAATATCCATTTTATTCTCATATGCCGCCACCCTTATCTCGTCCATAGTTGCTCGAGCTCTTTCGCCGTTAATTTGCAGGATTTTAATGCCCTGGTAAGAATAATTTACACTCAAAAGAGGATTTGGATTAGCCGTGTTATTCATATTGTGTTCTCTTTTCTGTCAATTCCACCGCTCTTATGTATTCGGGACAGCAGCTATCACGAACAGAATGTTGAAAATCTCGATTTCTCCTCTTACAGTTGACACATTTTGGTGGCTCCTCTTTGTGCGTACATTCCGAGAAGACGTGGCCTCCATTGGCACAATGGCCGCACGAGACTGTTTTGTGCGAACAGTTTTGCGCTGAATGTCCATACCCCAGACAGCGAAAACATTTAGAAACAGCTGTAAAATGACGAAACCTGTGTGAGGAGAACCCCAGAAAAATACGATCATTTTGCATTATATATTTGTATATTTTTGGAGCTAATCCAATGACCCAGTTAGTAACACGATTCCCTGCACCAGAACTGAACCTGAAAGTGGTTCCTTGCCTCACCTCTTCCAAGCTACAGCCAAAGTCTTTCAAGTTTTTAATGTAGAGATCCTCTACAGTGTCCTCTTTGGAATAATCCTTGGGGATATTGTATATTAGAACAGTGGGACGTTGCAAACGGGGTTTATCCATAGCCAGACCAATACCAGTCAGCGTTGTGGAATTGCAAATGGTTTTTGCATCTGTATAGTTCGTCGTTTCGACTAGAACACCATTGTTTCTTAACAATCTAATGTTTTTAATCTTGATATTTCTGTGCTCTTTCCTTATTGTGTCGGTGACCTTGTTTTTTATGTCCTGACCACTGGATATTGAACTGTCAGGTGAAGGCTTTAATATTATTATATTGTTAGGATCACTACTAACCGCACTTTTGTTCCTGGGTTTATCATATTCTGTAGTTCTGGATTCAGATACACTTTTGTGTTCTTTAGTAATAACTCCTGAGGGGATAGTCCGATCAGCCGGACATTGTGCCCAAGTTCCAGTGTCTTCTCTAACAACGTCCGCATAAGACGTAAGTTTAGGATCTTCTTTAAAAAGGCTTTCAAAAAGGTTTGCTCTTATTTGCAATTCCCCTGCCTTGACTTTTAAACGCTCATTCTCAATTATTAGTGCAGTAGTTACAGCCTCAAAATCTGACCATAAACCCTGGATACAATTAGAGGCAACCTTTGTTACCTTACTCGATTCGGATGCTAAGTATTCCCCTAGAGATCTTTTAATTTTTGTAATTCTATTATATACCCTTGTTGGGTCAAGAGGTTCAGAAAAATCAAATCCTTCCACAAAAGAAGTGTTTTGTGTCAAGTCAGACTTGGGCAAAGCTTGTTCCTTTTCAGGATTTTTATCTACTTCAGAGTATTCATGTACAATTTCTTGATTACTCAGAGAACTTAAGTTTGAGGTATCCTGTGCATCATGATTCTTACATACCTTTACTTCACTGAAATCCGAAGTGAGAGAGTTTTTCTTTTCATCAGTATTGGAGATCTGAACACATTTTTTGATCACTGTCTTAGTTTTGGCGAAGCTAGATGTTAGCAATTCCTTTTCTCCTTTTTTACTAACAGTTTTTACATTTGCTGTCTTAGCTATCTGCTCCCCAGCATCTACGTCAGTCCGTTTTGGGCCCTCTTTTCCAGCTTGCTTTAAAAAGCGCTGAGAAGCTGATTTAACTGGGAATTCGTTGTCTGAATCAGACATAATCGTGGTACGTTTTTTCCTGGCACTCTTAGACAGGAGTTCTGGTGCAGATTTAGCACTCGCATCTGAGTCCATCGTCTCAGACTCAGAGTTCTGAGAGCTAGGTATGTTTTCATCCATGGGATTGAAAAAAAAAAAAAAAACACGCACAAGATATATTAATTAAAATCCTCTTACCTGAAAGCGAAATAAGTTTATTTTGCTTTGTAGGTGAATTCGGTGGCAGGTAGCTTCTGCACAGCAGCTGGACGAAAAGAAAACTAGCAATACAGTGCTAAGATGAGTGAAGACTAATGAACATATGATATTAAGTCAAAATACTGCGATGGAGCTAGTAAATGTTTTCCGTCTCCATGACAAAATTCAAAAATGGAATATTTCAAGTCGCCATTATCATCCATACAAAGTCTATGGGATAATGGTATCTATATGGGAGATTTCAGAGTTTTTAGTATAAGCACTATGCAATGCAATGTACGACTATGAAATCAATTACTCAGTTTGTAATATAATCTCATGCAAATAATTCCACAACCTCACGGTCCCAACAACCAAAAATCACTATGCACTATGCAATGCAATGTACGACTATGAAATCAATTACTCAGTTTGTAATATAATCTCATGCAAATAATTCCACAACCCCACGGTCCCAACAACCAAAAAATCACCTATGAACTCACCACAACTTTAACTTCTAAGAACACATATTTATACATAGGGGGGGTTGACAATGAACACATTAAATATCTCAAAAAGCAGGAGCACAATCACTACACTTAAGCCACACTGGACGACACCCAGCGACACTCGTAGGTCTGCTGTAGGTCTGTTGGCAGCTCTTTGGCGACCATGTGTACCCTGCCATGTTGCTTATTTTCCCTGGCAGAAACGGAATCTTCCAAGACGTTAATGCGCCGTGTCATTGGCTTGCAGTGTATACGACTGGTTCGTGGAACACAGTGAAGATGTCACTCATCTTGATTGGTCTCCAAAGTCGCATGATCTCAATCCAGTTGAACACCTGCGGGATGCTTTGGAATGGGAAGAAGTGAGGCGCATGGACATGCAACCGTCATCTATTCCAAACCTGGAGAGCATTGCAGGCAGCATGTCTGCAGATCCCTCCGGACGTCTTCAGACATCTAGGAGTCAATGCTTTGGCGAATAGTGACTGTTATCTGTGCGAACGGCGACCCAACACCATATTAGGTAGGTAGTCACAATTCAGTCGTCACTGAGTGTAATTTTCCTTCATAATTTTAATGGTCACAACTCCAGCTGACTTAAGTTTTGTGGTTACACTGACTCTTTCCTTTCTTATCCTCTAAATGTGCTAAGGCTGTTCATGATCAGAATGTAGCATATCGCACTGGCTTTTATGCAGATATCCAGCTTAATGTTTGAATTGTGAACAATTGTAAAGCGGTTGTTAATCAAATTAACCAGCTAATTATTACTAAACTCGATTTTTAACAGATAAGAGTACAAAACTTGCTTCTTGTTCAGACGGTAGTCGAGGATTCCGGAATTTTGTCAAAGCTGGCAGTAACTTATACCCATCCGTGTTCCAACCTGTTAGCCCATTGCATCCTCAAGTAAAGATAACGAGGACGTACTAGCATTTGATGTTCTTCTAACTCTTGTATTTACGATATTGGTAATCCGTTGCTTACCATACCCAGTATACTCCACTCAGTGCCGCCCTTGGTCTTCAGAGAGAAGATTTATAATAACATTAGAATTCTGAACAATCTTGAATGCTCATAAAGCCCCAGGTCCTAATGGCATTTTATCCGCTTGTTTTCCAGGTGGTGTTTTTCCTCGATAATATCCAGCCCGTTCCTAAAAAGGATAACAAATCCCTTTATTCAGTTATCGCATTATTCCAGTTACCTCTACTTCTTCCATCCATAGTAATTGAGAAATCTATCAACTACGAACTCTTCAACTATCCCGAAACGTTCCATCTGATAAATGATGGCCATTATACTTTCACTGTTGATTCACGGTTGATGTATTATGGCTTATGTTACTCATCTTTCGGCAAATTCGATGTAAAATGTTGATGAAACTCAAGTAGTTGCTTCTGAAATTTCTAAGGCTTTTGATTTTGTTTGGCATAATGGTTTTCTAAACAAGCTCCCATTCGATGAATGGATTCCCTACGTTTTTCGCAGTTTGATATCCAGTATTCTCTCTGACCTCTCCCACGGCTCTCTGTTTTCTAAGTTTACGCAACTGTTTTCTAAATTAATGTTAGTATTCTCCTTAGGTCCAGTTCTTTCTCACAATCTTTCCCTTCTGTATATTAATGACTTTCTTACAGTGACTGGAAATTAATTCTTTGCGTGGTAGTTTTGTTGATAATAGCACACTACGTTCCATCTTCAGTTTGAGATATCTCGCCATGCTCAAATAGCCTCAAATTCCCAAATATCCACTACAAGCTGTATAAATATTGATCTCCATATAATTCTCCAATTGGACGATAAAACTTAGTTAACTTACATTCTTCTAAAGCTCAAGTGGCTTATTTCTTGAAAAAGTCTACTGCTCATATGTTCAGATTTTTAGACATGTTCACATATATCTATTAGAGATTACCCTGACTTCTAATTTCTCTTGGCATCAGCACAAAACAGATATTGCTTCCTTTGCATAAAAAAAGAAAAAAAGTTTCTTCTTTTTTGCTGTTGGCATTACCTTTCTTTTAAATGACTACTCACTTTGTACAAATCTCAAACCCGTCCTACTGTGAAATATTGTCCGGACATCTGAAGTTCGCGCTCAAAAACTTATAGCCTAGAATCCATTCAAAAGAGGGTAGTCGAGTAACTTTATAACCGAGCGCTTTCTGCTGCATACCTTTTATATAGATACATCCAGTGGAACTGTTCTTCTGAATTAGCATCTGTAATTCCCCCCAACACACCATTCAAACCAAATGAAATAGGTGCGCTACCAGTTAACAACCGTTTTGCTTTCCAGCTCTAAACTCACAGAGCAAACTTTTCTCCTTCTTCAATTAATTTCTTCTACTTTTTTTTTTCCTTTAGAACAACCTTCCTCACATATATTTTCTGAAAGTTACAATCTACAGAAATTCTGGGGTGATCTGAACAAGTATCTTCTGTCTTCTTAGCTTCAACCCATGCACACAACAATAAGTACTACTATAGGTTCTAATACTTTTCGTATTTGGAGTTTTCATTTCAAAAAAAAAAAAAAAAAAAAACCGTCACCGCTCTCCCCAAATCAGATGGAAAACACCTGAGTTCGAATCCCGTCAATGACGGAGGAATTTTTATGGGTCTTTTTCACAACTTAGCTGAGTTAGTCGGTCTCAGGAGAGGTTAGTATGGTTTTTCTCGCGGAAACTTGAATTTTTCGTCCAGCAAACAGTAAACCGACCACATAATATATGAAATTTAGAAAAATTATTATATGCGGCTCAATATGACTTCAGTTGCTCATGGCATTTTATCTGCTTAAAACCCTACGTATTACATTACGTATGTATCATTTGGCAGGAACTTTTGTTTTTCCTGTCATTACTGATTGGGCAAAGTTGCTGCCTCAATAGCGTTATGATTGTCTTTTAGGTGGTCCTCCAGATAGCGAACGGCCTCACGGATGTAGCTTGTGTTACAGTCCCTCTAAGGAATGTGGTAAATGACACCACTCTTTTTTTCATTGGTCGTGCGAGTGTTTTTAGTGTTTCTGCAATTTTCTTCAAAGGTTTTTCAGATATTTTAATTTCAGATATTTTAACTTCGCAGGATCGTTGACGTACTCTGCGACACCTTTGGAAAGAAAGGAATGTGAGCCACACCTGTGGGGTGATTGTGTTTCAGTGTCTGGTGGACATGCCAATGAGGATACGTGATCCGCAGAACGTCACCTAGCGGATGAGGAACTACATCTGGGAGCCTTTTGCATTCTGGAAAATTGCCTAGAACAGGGGTCGGCAACCTGCGGCTCGCGAGCTCTTTGAACATGTAACTGCGGCTCTTTAACCTTTAGCCCACATGACAAGAGCGGCGCGCAGCGGGCGCGGACGGCGACGTGAATATAACATTAGTGTCAGTGCAAGCCGCATACACTTCTCAGTTTAGTTTGCCTGCGCATCGCAAGCATTAAAAAATAATATTTATTAATGATTATTTATTATTTATTAATAAATAATCATTAATAAATACTTTTTCAAAAAATACATGTTTTTTAATAAAACACCTTCTCACTCTATTCCATTTCTTAAATAACTCCTGTTCTCCCCTACCCCCAGCTTGAGATGAGGTGCGGTTCTTTGGATTCTTTTTTTTTTTAATTAGATCAACAATGGTTCTTCATTCAAAAAAGGTTGCCGACCCTTGGCCTAGAATATTATCATAACGCTATTGAGACTGTTGACTTCGCCCAATCAGCGATGGCTGTGCATTATTGGCAGAAAAGACAATTTTTTGTAAAATTATGCATACATAATTTACGTACGGAATTTTAAAATCTACCGCTTTTTTGGAATCTGATCACATCTGTAGCACCAAATCACATCTGTATCATGTCATTTCTGTTTAAAATTAAACGGAAATGGCATGTGTATACAGTATACCTTATTTTTAAATCAATGGTGTAGTGTGAGGTGGGCGGACATCCCTCACCCCAAGTTAACAACTTCCCGTCTAGCTTCTCATTGGAAAATCATCTACTGTTAATTTTTGTTTCCCTTCTTTCTCCCCTCTTTCCTTTCATTACTTTCTTAATCTGAGAACAAAACGGCCGCTAGTTAGTACACCGGACCGAACCTATGATAACTCTTTAGGAAGCTTCCGGATCAGCTAGTGTATAATCTTGCTACCTCTACTCTGCCAGATAGTGACTGGAGAGAGTCCAAGTAGTGTGTATGCGGGGGACATTGTCGAGGCCACGTTATGTCAAAGATCTGGGTATATTCTTAACATGTGTACGCCACATCCAAAAATTTCATTACTTCATACAGCATGTCCCCCCAATTTTTCTTACTATTTAATACACAATGAATTGTCAAACTAATAGAGTAAGCTTATCTCAGAAAAGATCTGAACCTCCCAAACACTTCCTAGTTCATTTCACAAATATACGTGGTCTCAGTTCTAATCTCAACGATGTCCATTTCCACTTGCAGTCTGCCAAACTCCATGTACTTTTTCTCATAGAATCTCAGTTATCTGTTGATTCAACTACTGTTCATCTCAGTTGCCCAAATTATTCGCTGTATGATTCCTTTCGTCTCAAAGGTGGTACTTGTGCATATGTCTGTTCCGATATGCTCTGTCAGAGAATTGTAATTTGGAATCTCCTCTCTTCAATCTTCTGTGGCTTAAAATTTATTTCTCTGCCTCACTGTGTCAAATTCATCTGTTGTCTTTACCGTTCTCCCAGCTCCACTAATCACTTGGAGCTCTTTGACTTCCTCTCTTTGGAACTTGACATTCTCCAGTCCAACTTTTCTAATAGGTAATTTTCTTGGTGATTTTAATGTTCACAATTCCAGTTGGCTTCCGTTTTCTGGTCACACAGACCCAGCTGGTCGAGATGCTGAGGCTTTTGCAGTTACTAATGACCTTGCACAAATTGTTCATTTACATACAAGAATACCGGACAATCCTGACCATGCAGCCAACACGCTTGGTCTTTTTCTCACAAACAACCCATTTAAGTACAGCGTCGAAGTGAGTGGTTCTTACACCTCAGATTATAACCTGGTGATTGCTTCTTCTCCAATGGAGCCCTTATCTCATGGCTATTCCCAACCGCGTATTGTTTGGAATTACAAGAATGCAAAATGGGATGACCTGCGAGATTTCTTTTCTTCTTTTCCTTGGTCGGATTACTGTTTCAAAACTTCTGATGTCAACGTTTGCTCAGATCGTGTCAATGAAATTATTCTTGTAGGAATAGAATCCTTTATTCCACACTCCGCTTTAAAATCTCGTCCTTTATCTAAACCTTGGCTTTCCAATAAATGTGCTAAGGCTGTTCAAAAGAAGAACGTTGCATATAGTAATTGGCTTGTTTCCAATTCTTCAGTTTCATTTTCTGTCTACATCCAAGTTGCAACAATTGTAAAGCAGTTATTAATCAGTCCAAACTAGATTTTGAACAGGCTAAGAGTAGAAAACCTTCTGCTTTTCCAAATGGTAATCGAGCATTCTGGTCTCTTGTCAAAACTTTTTCCCATCTCTGTTCCCACCTCTGTCAAAACCAGATGGTTCTATTGCCACTTCAGCCAAAGATAAAGCTGACATGCTAGCATCCTACTTTCTTCTAACTCATGTATTGATGATCTTGATAAAACACCTCCTACCATTCTCAGTACACTCCAATCAATGCCTCCTGTGGTCTCCCGTCAAAAGGATGTCAGAAGGATTTTGATGAATCTTGATGCTGAGAAAGCTCCAGGTCTTGATGGTATTTCTCCACTTGTTCTGAAAACCTATGCTCCTGAACTGACTCCTGTTCTTTGCCGCCTTTTTTCACTTTCTTATTGCAAAGGTGTTTTTCCTTTTGCTTGGAAATTTGCTCATATCCAGCCAGTTCCTAAAAAGGGTGACAAATCCCTCCCATACAATTAATGTCCCATTGCAATTACTTCTACTCTTTCTAAAATAATGGAGAAATCAATTAACCGCCAACTCTTATACTACCTAGAAACCTTCCGTCTGATCAACGATCGCCAGTATGGATTCCGTCAGTGTCGATCCACTGGTGATATTCTGGTTTATGTTACCCATTTATGGATAAATTCAATGGAAAAGTTCGGTGAAACACACGCAGTTGCTCTTGACATTTCAAAGACTTTCGATCGTGTTTGGCATACAGTTCTTCTAAACAAGCTTCCAACTTATGGTTTGCCAACTGTTTTTTGTAATTGGTTATCCAGTTTTCTCTCTGGTCATTCACTGAGGCTGATGTTAGATGGCTCTCTGTCTTCTAACTTCTCCGCTAATGCTGGTGTCGCACAAGGTTCAGTTCTTTCCCCCACTCTTTTCCTCTTGTTTATTAATGACCTTCTTGCATTGACTGGAAATCCTATCCATAGTTTTGTCGATGATACCACATTGCATTCCACTTTCTATTTTGAGAAACCTTGCCCTGCTCAATCAGCTTCAACTTCTCGAATATCCGCTACCAATTCCATGACGATTTACAGGTATTTCTCCAGTGGGGCAAAGACAAATTAGTTGATTTCAATCCTTCTAAAACTAAGTCTTGTCTTATATCTCGCAAAAAGGATTCTTCTGCTCGTATCTTTGGTGGTACTTCGATCCTAGGCAAAATGATATATCTCTTTTGGGTATTATCCTGACTTCTAATCTCTCTTGGCACAAGCACATTACAAATATTGCTTCTTCTGCATCTAAAAAACTCGGTTTCTTTTTCGCTCTCGTCGTTACTTTTCTTCCAAACATCTATTCACTCTGTTCAAATCGTAAATCCTGCCTAACGTGGAACATTGTTCCCACTTCTGGGGCAGTGCCCCCCCAAAACCTCTCTCAGGCTTCTAGATTCCATTCATAAGAGGGTAGTTAGGTTAATTAATGACTCCTCTCTATCAGAGTCTCTCCACTCGCTGTCTCATAGGCGTACTGTGTCTGGTGCATGCCTTTTCTACAGATACTTCCATGAGCACTGTTCTTCTGAATTGGCTTCTATAATTCCCGCTCTCTCTTTTAAAACAGTCCGAACACGTGCCGCTACCTGCCAACACCCATTTACTGTCCAGCTTCAAACTCACAGAATCTTCTTTTCATCTTCCTCGTTTATTCATTTAACTGCCGTTTTCTGGAACAACCTTCCTTCATACTTATTTCCTGAAAATTACAGTCTACAGAAATCAAATATCAACAAATATCTTCTTTCGTCTTCTCAACCTGCAGCCCAAGAACGGTAATAATTACTATAGGTTCTAATACCTCTCGTGTTTGGGGTTTTCATTAAAAAAAAAAAATATGCACAACCTCTCCGTTGCTAATTTCCCATCAAGCCATCACCCCTACTCATCCACCGTTAATTACCATTTCCCTTATTGAGATTTTTTTGGGGGATGCCGAGAAGTCTGCTTCTTTGCATCATTTAGCCATTACAGTATTAATACTAATTATATAGGTACATAGAACTGCAAATGGGATTACTACTGCTGCTTCTGAGAGAGCTTTGCAGCTAGCCCAGTGTCTGTGATATGCTAGGCTTCGATGCCCTCTCTCCTCCCTTAAACACTGTGTGCGAATTCTTTGTGTAGGACAGTATTACATGTTTTATCTTCTGGAAGCTTAAGTTTTCATTTCCCAAAACAGCAGGCCAGGATAGAATGCACTCATTTTGCAGCGCTACAATATGCCGACACCTCATGGCATGAATTGTCTCATTACAATCGAACTCGCCCCGCAACGCAATTACTGCCGTCTATTGTTTAATTTTTAATGAAAGGAGCATTTTTTTTTATTTTATTTACTATTTTTAAGTGCAAATGCGAAGTGAATAGACTTTTGTGAAATGTTATATTTAGCTTTATCAGAAACATTTTTGTAGTCATTCTAAAGTTAATTGAAATCGTACAAAGTGGAATACTTTTTTATAGATAGATCGTATTATTTATTCATTCTTTCGTTTTTAGGCGTGTTAGCATATATGCATAAAGCGCATAATGTCTTCACGATGTCTGTCCGCCCTCAATTAATAATTCGACTCCTAATGGAGGATTTTCATAAAATTTTATTTTTCGTTCTTTTAGAAAACTTGTTGGGCTGTCCTAAATTTCACCAAAATTGGACCAATGGAAATTCGGTAATTATTATTTATTTGGTCTTCTGTCTGAATGTAATAAATTGACTCTCAGATTGACTTCCGTGAAATTTTACATTTGGCTCGTTTAGAAAGAATTTTCAAGCCGAGCTAAATTTCATAAAAATCGGATCAATAGAAATCCAGAATTTTTTATGTTAATTGTTTTAATGTTACTTGCGCTGTCCATATATCGTATATTGTTGTTGAAGCACTGGATCCTATGCTTGTTGTCGGGGGCTGATTGGAGGAATGAATGGGCAGTATAAGGATGAAAGTCGTTGCTTTTTGCCTCCCCCCTTTTAATAAATCTTTAATAAATCATGTATTATTACTATATCCTAACACGCCCGAAACGTAACACACTACATGCTTTAATTGACTTCAAACATTGTGTTTAAACATATCTCGAGTTACATTCGACTGATTTTAAATGGATCTCATAACATTTCTATTTAGAATGCTACATAAAAATAATTAAATGAAAATAATTAAAAAATGAACTCGTCGGAATTGTAACGCATTATGTAATTTAAGCCTATGAACTTTTTATTTTTCCTAAAATAAGTTCTACAAAATTGTATACATAAAAAAAGGCATTTGGGTAAGGAAGCGTTTCTAAAATTCTTTCTGTGAAAAAAATCGTTATTAATAAAATGTTTTTTTATTTATTTTTATTTAAATTTTGCATATTTGCAGCGTAAAACACTTTCTGCATGAGTATGATTTATTATTATTTTTATTTTTTCTGGTTATTGACAGATCACGTACTGAATGATATATTCACTCAACACGTTTGTATGCATATAATTTTTTTTTTTTTTTACGTAGAACACAATTGTTAATTTTGAGTGGATTTTTATAATACTTTATACCTGTTTTCCTGACAGAAATTGTGCGATATTTTATGTTTGTATTTTGATTTTGTTTTCAAAATTAAAATGTATTTGAGTCAATTATATATACAATACTTTATTTCAAAAACCAAATAGCCGCAAAAGAAAAAAATGTAAGTGTTCTGCAGATATATTGTAAGATAAAAAAGTGTTCCGTGACAAAAAAGTTAGGCACGCCTGACTAACGTAATTCTGCCTTCAGCTAAATACCTGCAAATCTTAATGCGAATTAAGATTCGCAGGATTCTTAATACATGCGAATTAAGATTCTGCGAATACCTGCGAATCTTAATTACAGTTAAATTACAACTGATAGCTTTGTATGCTCCGGTACTTCACTCCAATATTGAATATTGTAGAGTTAGTGTTCTGTCGCATAAAAGCCAAAGTAATCATATTTGAGTTTTCTATGCCTGTCAACCACATTAAAGTTAGTTATGTCTTACTTTTGAATTTATTACTATCAGTGACAGCCATGGAACGTCAATTCGTTAATTTTAGCGCATCAACAGACAAAATTTAATATCCTCAGGTTCTATTCAGCATTCATTAAGGCAAAGATGAACAGGAATAATCAAAATAGGTAATGTTCCTGTATTCGGCCCGCTTGGTGACGCTGAACTATGAATGCTGTGAAGTTTTCTTCACCACCCTTCTACTTCCTCTCCTCCTGTCACCGCAATGAACCTCTCCTTGCCGCAGATGGTGTGCAGACGCTCGCTGCCTAGTGCAGCGGACTAGTTGGGCGGAAAACACATCGCGTTGTTGCATGAATCATGGCGTGCGGAGGTCATTTCTCTATAAGAATACCAGCTTGCCGATCCTAGTAGTTGGTCCATCCCCATGCTTTCTCGCGCTTCTTTTCTTACTTTGCTCAGCTAGACCCGTGTTTATCCACGGGGGATGGTGCACAAGGTTTAGGGAGCATCTACTTGACGAATTTAAGGTCAAAGATGGGTCAAAATGTGCATGTGGGGAAAGGGGAGGACGAGAAAGATAGTGGAGGAAAATGTAGCAACCATTGGTGTGTGTGTGTGTGGAAAGGAAATTATGGAAGTTGCAAGTCTTTAACACTTGGCGAGTTATGGTATGCATTGCGGAGAAATGGAAAGACAGAAACATCTGGAGCAGAGATTAAGATAGCTTATTCAATGAAGAAAAAGTGGTTCCTGCTTGGAATAGAAAATTATGTTACACCCAGTAAATAGGTTTGCATTGTCTAATTTTCTACTGTTAACATGACTATGTGCTGTCGACAAATTTGAAAATGTTGCAGTGATCACTAGTAACAGATCACATTTCACTCATTTTCTCCGTGGGAGCTTGTGCATGACAAAGCTGCAGCAACGTATTCACTAAATGAACCTCCTGAATAGAGTGGATGATCTAGTTGAAATCCTAGTACACAGCATGGAAACAATAATACTCCACACTGTTCTGGTTTGAGAGAGAGACCTTCTCGGTTACCACAGTGGTCACAATAAATGTCCTTCTAGTCAGGTGGAAAAGGCCTAGGGTTCGAATCCCATCTCCATGGGAGGAAGGTTTGTCAGAATTTTTCACACCGTGGCTGAGTTGGTTGGTCGGTCTCGAGCAAGAATTGCATTAGTATATTTTCCTGAGAACTTGGGATTTTTGTTCAGAAAACTGACCGACGAATACACTCTATTAGAGACATAATGTAATGACGCCTTAGTTGTTTTGGGTTTAAAACATACTGCACCATTTCCGCAGATGAGAAGGGTATATGGCATTCTTTTAAAATGCATGTATTTTGGTTGGTTTATCAGTTTTACTGATGAAAACCTGGAGTGTACCAGCCTTATGCTTAAACTGACCCGCGTTCGAGGAAATTCGAAAACAGGCTGGTCTTTCCTTTAGTTGGCAATATCCAGGTTGTAAGCGTACTTCATTTTAACAACACAGATAGAACAGAATAAGAACTCGTAACTACCTGTCACCCCTGTATAGCGTGTAACTATTTGTCTGATTCTCTAGAATGTTATTTTATGCATTTCAGCAGTGATGAAACATGAATTTTTGACGCCTATGTCCAAGTAAAAGAAATGCATCTTTGCCTTTCATTAATAGTACAAAACAGGACATACAGATATCTACACATAGTAATTACTGCATACCCAGACACATGTTAGATATTAATAAATAAATAAAAAAACAAAACAAAACCCAAACACTTTTCAACCAGAGAATTTAATCCCTACTACCTTGCACCTGATATGGTAACTAGGGGTCGGCGGTGCTCCACGGGTTCACTAGGCTAAGAGGCCAGATGAACAACATACCCCACACTACACTATATAAACCACATCCCCGGCGGGAGGGGTAGATTATCCCTGGTGTCCCCCTCGCCACCCCTCTTTTTCACTCTGGTGGGGCATGGGCCTGCTCCACTGACTTGGGGTCATCTTTTCTATGGACCCCGTATCTCTATCTTTTCCCCTCCCAGTCTTCAGTCTCCCTCCCCTTCTCTAACTTACAACTAGCATCCGCATCAATTCCAAACTGCTTGAGCCCTACACCCAAAAATTTAATAACATCAAATCGCCCAAGTAGTACTCCCTTTGTTTTGGCTGACCCCTATCTATAGCCGGTTTTTTTTTTTTTTTTAGGTTCTTGCCACTGAAATCTCAGGAAATTAGGTGGCAGGACCTGCCAGAATAAATAACTATAATAGTGGTGTACCTGGTCTGCCTCCACGGGGTGGAGTGGGGCAACGTTGGGTCCCATTAGGGGCCCAGGGGCTAAATGACCAGATGAACAACGGTACACGACACTACACAAATACAAAATCCATATACTGTACTTTTAAACCTCTGGCATTGACAGCGTTCTGTTTCACACCCACAATGTATAGCACGCGGAGATGGGGGGAACCCCTGGTGCCGTTTGACACTAAACACACTCTACACTCTACTCTACTCTATATAAACCACATATCACTCACACTATCTGGCCTTTTCCAGATAGTGTGATCAGTGGGGCATGGGCCTGTCCCACTGATTATCTGGGGTCGCCTTCTCTATCTTCCCCATAGGCACCTCCGTAGCCAGGTGGGCAGAAGCAACAGTGCGTAGCACACGCTTCTTGATTAGACCGGGGTTCGAGACCGTCACCACCAAATACGGAGGATGCGGAAAGGTCAGGGAATGACCACCGCATATCGCCGGAGCAATATGGCCCTAGTTGCTAATGCTCCTAAAAACCAAATAACAAATAAATAACAACAATCTTCCCCATATATCTGTCTTTTCCCCCTAGCCTTCTGTCTCCTCCCCCACTCTATCTAATGCGCTAGCGTATACCCCACATAACTTGAAAAATTTAATAACGTCTAAATTTAATTATCTTCACACTAAACTCATTTTTCTTAACCCCCACCGAACGAGAATTTATTTATTTATTTTATTTTTTTAGGTCCTAGCCACTGAAATCTCAGGAAATTAGGTGACAGGACCTGCCAGAATAAATATCTAAATACTAGTGTATCTGGTCCGCCTCCACGAGGCATAGTGTGGACAACGTTGGGGCCCCAGCAGGGATCTAGTGGCTAAATGGCCAGAATAACAACGATACACTTACAAAATCCATACACTTTTAAATCTCTGGCATTTACAGTGAACTGTCACACCCACAATGAAAGCAACGCAGAGATGGGGGAAACCCTTGGTGCCGTTAGACACGAACACACTATACACTACCTGGTCTTTAGCCGGTCGCGAAGTTGTGGAAACTACCGGTGCCATTGACCCTAAATGCTACGTACTAAGTAATCAAATAATGATTTTTGAGAAATTAAAACACTATTATACTACATTGAAAAGACAGTTGTAAACTGCAACCAGAAATGCTCACGAGCCGCGAACTGCCTACGGGCAAAAATTAAAATGAAAATTTCAGAAAAAATAAAGAAATAAGCAGATGCCTACACCCACCCAAGGAAGTACAGTGGCACGGTTTCCGGTTTAGTGTGGCGCAGCTGCTGCCGGAAACAATCTAGGAAACCCCACTCCACTTAACCCAACTGGCAAATTCAGACACCCACTAAAAAAGAAAAACCCGAAAAAAGAAAGAAGTTAGGAGAAACACAGTGACCAGTTTTCCAAGAGGAATTGGTCCTGCTGGCTTAAAATTTTTATTTCAATTTTTGCTCTTATGCAGATGGCAGTTGGTACCACATCATAAGTTTTGGTTGCAGTTTGCAACGATCTCTCCAACTGTCTACCGTGATAGCATAGTGGTTTCACCACTTTATTCCTTGTTTAGAGAGGTCTGAGTTCGAATCATGTCGACGACTGGAGAAATTTCTGAAGTCTTCTTTATTCCAAGTTTTAGTTAGCTGATCTCAGGCAGAGGGAGTAGTGTTCCTCTCCCGTGAGTTATTCTGGGGTTTTCAACTCACACCATATGTAAATCGCACCCGTGAACACATCCTTCTGTAGATGCAATACACACATACGGATTTGGGTAACGCTCAGAGACGATTAAAATAATAATAATTACTGTTATATTATTAATAATAATAATAATTATTATTATAATAACACTGGTCAACATGTAAAATGTTACGAAAATGAAAATACCTAATCTTGACCAATTTTATGCTGCTGAACTTAAAATTCGTCAAGGTTTGGTATTTTTATTCGATTGGCTCTTGTTTTCGAATTACAGATGGGATCTCATATTAGTTACTCTACATTATCAACTACGGCAGAGCTTTTGTCCTCGAGGCTACAACAGTGGAATCTATATCATTCTGTGAAAGTGACAACATTCCGTACTCGAAATAAAGACAATGATAAATTCTATCAAACAGGTGAACTCACTGTTTGTCTGCGATGTTGCCATGCATTTTGCCGAGAGCAAAACGCATGGAAACATCGCAGTTTCAGTACCACAAAACTCTTATCACGTGATCGGTAACTGTCGCCTCATTCTGCATCACGTGATAAGTTGTTAATGCTTCAAATGCACCTTCAACTCTGTTTCGGTAATCCTCGAATGCGGCTAGGTACTGCATGATTTGTTCTCAATTAACGGTTCTTTGTGAGATTCTTACTTTTTGTGCAGTACTTATGCCATGTTAAGATTAATATGCGCTGTAATTGTGTGAATAGTCTGGATGACTTCTGTTACGTATGTGGAGAAGTCACGTTAGCTTCAAGAAAGCGTCCCTTAACTCGAGCCATAAAAAAGGCCTACTTTATGTACTTTTGGTGTAAAGTAGGCGACCAGGACAAGAACTGGGCTCCACACATATGCTGTACCACTTTTTCATCAAAACTCAACGCGTGGGTGAATCGAAAGGGACATTTAATGCCTTTCGTAGTGCCCATGATATGGAGGGAACCAACAAATCACGTCACAGACTGTTACTTCTGTATGGCGCCTCCTATTGGAAAAGGGATGCCAATGAAGAAAAAAGTGGACCGTGACGTACCCAAATATGCCGACTGCAATTCGTCCCTTGTCTCACCTATTCCTGAACCATCCGACCATTTCTCTGTACACTGATGAAGATGGAGACGCTATGAACATCAACTTCATATACACGAAGTACAGCAGCCGTCTACTTCAAGGGATCCACCATTTTGTCTTAACCTTTATCCTTTTGAACCAAATAAGATCACAGAAAGTGAGCTTAATGATCTCATCAGGTATCACGAACCGCCGAAGAATAAGGCAGAGTTTTTGTCCTCGAGGCTACAACAGTGGAAGCTATATCATTCTGTGAAAGTGACAACATTTTGTACTCGAAATAAAGACTATGATAAATTCTATCAAACAGGTAAACTCACTGTTTGTAAGGATGTTGATAGTCTAATGGCAGCAATAAATATGAGGCACGTTCACGAAAAATGGCGACTATTTATAGACGCTTCTACGGTTAGCCTTAAGGACCTGTTATTACGCAATGGAAATATTCTGTGTTCGATACCTGTTGCATACGCTGCCCATAAAAAAGAAACATACGCAGACATGGAGAACGTCCTCTTATGTGTACACTATCAGAAGTACAAATGGCAGAGATGTGGTCATTTAAAGGTAATTGCCATTTTATTAGGACTACAAAAGGGTGACACAAAGGGGATAGTCGTGCCAAGGATATGCACAACGAGTGCAGGAGTTGTCCTCAATGAAAATCTTTAAAACCTGGAATAAAGACGTAGCATTTGAACCTTTGATAGATCCAAACAAAGTTTTGCTTCCACCACTCCATATCAAACTGGGGTTCATGAAAAATTTCGTGAAGGCTTTGGAAATAAATGGTTCTGCTTTCACATACTTGCAAGAGAAATTCCCAAGACTTCGTACGGAGAAGATTAAGGCAGGCGTTTTCATTGGTCCATAAATAAGGCAACTTTCAAAGACGAAGAGTTCGAATGTGCCCTTAGTGATAGCGAGAAATCAGTGTGGAAAGCCCTTCGAAATGTTTCGCTTGGTTTTCTAGGAAATGTTAAAGCTGGCAACTTATACGCAGCTTGTGGAAAATATCATTACTTCTTACGAAAAACTGGAGTGCAACATGTCATTCAAGATGCATTTCTTGCAGTCACACCTGCACTCCTTCCCGCCAAACTGTGGTACCGTCAGCGACGAACATGGTGAGCCCTTCCATCAAGACATCGCAGCGATGGAACAAAGATACAAAAGCCAATGGAGTGCCGCCACGTTAGCCGATTATTGTCGAGTGGTGAAAAGGGATGCTCCCCGATGTTCCACAAGCGAAAGGCGAAAAGGTCCCGTGTTTGATACAAGTATGTTCGTAGCTACACCTTACTGCCATACAAATAAAAAAATACCTTGTATGAATATAAAGAACTACTTTTTCGAAAACAAGACGCAATCTGCATTTTAAGCACTATTTACGTGTTTAGCACCCCAAAATCTATAAAGTAAACTTACTTTCCTTTCATGCCCGTAACAAGATATGACCTAAAATTTGTTGTTCAGTGTAATTATCTCTCCATCGTGATCATAGTGTTTTATTTCACAAAAATCATTAAACTGCTTTAGATAATAATAACAGTTGTAATCATATAAAAATAAATTATAAATTCGGTTATTCAGAATCTTCTTTAACTCTATTCAGAGCTAACAGTGATTTGTGTGAATGGCAAAGGCCACGTTTGTCATACCTTATTAGTAATGCCACAGTACAGTATTTCAGTACCGAGATGCATACGAAAGAGTAACCTATACACGTACTATTCATGTATTGCTACCTTGTTGAAAAGGTTGTTGTTATTTGGTTTTTAGGAGAATTAGCAACTAAGGCCATATTGCTCCGGGTACATGCGGTGGTCATTCCCTGACCTTTCCGCATCCTTTGTATTTGGTCGTCACGGGCTCGAACCCCAGTCTAATCAAGAAGAGTTTGTAAAATAATAAGAGGAGTTTACCTTAATATAGTACGTAGAACACCTTCCGTATGATACTCTCCAGAAATTAAAACGAAAAAATCGAAAACTTACATTAGAGTAAAAAATAAATAATTCAAAACCAATTTAACACAATTCGAATCAATTTAACACAATTAAAAATCAATTTAACGCAATTAAAAATTAAAAAGAATCTAACGAAAATATTCAAAACGATTTTCCTTCCTTTGAATATTTTCGTTAGATTCTTTTTAATTTTTAATTGCGTTAAATTGATTTTGAATTGTGTTAAATTGGTTTTTAATTATTTATTTTTTACTCTAAAGTAAGTTTTCGATTTTTTCGTTTTAATTTATGGAGAGTATCATACGGAAGTGTTCTACGTACTATATTGAGGTAAACTCCTCTTATTATTTTACAAATATTAATATCAACGTAGAACGTATTGAGTATTACAGCTCTGATTCATACTATCGAAATCAAGAAGAGCGTGCTACGCACTACTGCTCCTGCCCACCTGGCTATGGAGGCGCCTGTTGAAAAGGATGCTTGTTCAATTGCACACATAAAACTGCTTGACTGCAAATGCGAAATATTAATAATTTGAGAATGCATCCAAAATTACTGTTTTTATCCCTCTGTTTCTTTATTGATTCTGTTAACTGTTTTTGTAAAGAATTTGGCGCTTTTTCTAGGAGACAATGGATGGCGTTTTTTTCTCACCTTCGAGTTTTTCTATTTTTTTTTATTTTTTCCAATTAAATAACAAATAATGAGTCTACATTCGTGTTATTCATGTATTGTTATCCTGCTGAAAAGGATGCTTGTTCTGCTGCTTTGAATTTATTGGCGATATAAAAAATACGGATAATTTCAGAACTCACCCGAATGACTATATATGTATATGTATATATCTGATAATTAAAATAGATCTGATAGATCAGATTTATTTTAATTATCAGATGTAATTAGGCTTCATGTGGAGGATTTGCATTTGCTGCCTCTAATGATAGCTTTATATTTATTTATTTATTTTTATTACCTTTGCCTAACTTTTATATTACATTATATATGTATATACATATATGTTTCGCCTTTGTTTAGATTAAGAGGCAAATCATAACAACATACCGACATCACACTATATTCACCAAGAACAGTATCGTCACCTTTACATGGCGAGTTGGCCCGATGGACAGGAACCATCCACTCTACACTGCAGAAATAAATAAATAAATAATGTTTTTGTAAAGAATTTAGCCCTTCTTTTTTAAGACGATGAAGTGTTTTTCTCTCACCTTCGACGTTTCCTTTTTTCTTTCTTTCTTTCTTTCTTTCCCCCACCCTCAAGTAAATAAGAAGTGATGAGTCTACATGCGCTCACAAATTGAACTACATTAAGGGAGGGATGTCGACGGCAAAAATGGATAAACAGAAGAATTAATCACCAAGTCCTTCCTCCCATTCCTTCATTACTTTAGCGCGCCAATATGCACCAGTTCCAACTACAAAACGGCGGGTCCGCCGACGTGCGAGACTTAGGGTCAAAACAGGGAGGAGCTCTGACTTCCCCCTCAAGTTTTTTTTCCGTATTGCTTCGAGCTGATGGCTTTGAAGAACGCAGCCGCTCCTTTCTCCCTTTCACGCCTGGTCGCCCCACCCCTAAAACGGCTCCCCACGGTGACGCTGAGGAACGCTCGGCTCTCTCTAGTAGTACTCACTGTTCATGGTCCCCATCTACCTCCTTCCTTCTGCTCTCCCTTCTACCCCTCCCCCCCTTCGTTGCATCCCGTATCCCCGCTAGCTCTTGTCGGTCCTGATCGGATTTAGTTTTGGCGTCTCTTAGAAAGAGAGGCAAACAAGCGTTCTTACACCTCCCCCCTCGACAAAAGTGGCCCACGGGTGTAAGGGGCCGTCTGCATGGCTCCACATTTGGCAGTTAACAAAGAGCGGTTCTGAGAAATTATTGCTTTGCCACTACACCCCGACAAAAGACGGCCAAGCAGCTGCAGTAAGCACATCCCTCTTGTCAGGGATCTTTTCGGAAGTCCTTATATTAACCTCTGCGTTTGCCGAGAGAAACCTACTAGCGATCTTTTGTCTCTTACTCCTTTCTTGTTTTCTGAAGTGATGTTCCAAACCACCTTTAAGATTTGGTCTTTACCAAAGTAGATGTGAATGACAGAGGAAAGTGGCAGCACAAAAGCCTTTTCACTGCTTCTTTACCATGCATGTCTACTAAGGGTTTTCTTAGGATCCTTTGTACTACAATAGTAGAAAAGGAAAATCCAGTTTCTGGGCTTTCCATATCTACCATTGTAGAAGTTGCCAAATGCTAATCAGAAAATTTGTTTCGATACGGTTTGGAAGAACTGAGATATTAACTACACACTGCTTAAATTTTACTTAAGGAACACTTATAATACATTGTTTAATTCTTTTTGGCAAAAAAAAAAAAAAGAAAAAAAAAAGAACCTGATGAATGTTACTGCTCTCCTTGGATTGCAATAAATATTAATTAAAAATGGTGGACGTGTTGGAGATGGGAACTTCAAAGTCGAGTTAATTATTTAGTGTACATTGTGTACTATTAGTTTTAAGAGATATCAAATTGATCTGGACTCTAGAGTAAGGCGAACAACCGCCCAAAATTAAAAAAAAAAAAATTTAATTAATTTTTTTAATATGTTTGTAATACTGGCAACAAAGAGAAAAATTTGTGTTTAACGTTAGTGACTTGATATAGCCGAGTTGTCATACTGGGGTCATGACCGTGATTCAGGCCCACGTAAGTGATAAGTACGGTAATGTTTGTTTATGCTATGTTCTAAATTCCTATGTGTGAGCATTATAGCCAAAGTAGCTTATGCGCCATCAACTCCCCCCCCCCATGTGTGGCTGTCCAGGAGTATAAAAAGAAAAATTTTATATCTTTACCCTGGCTGTCATGTGAATGCATGCACGTGTCTTGCAAAAAAGATTTTATCGCAAAACTGAGTACCAGATTCCATCAATTGATTTCTTATCGATCGAAGAGTGAAAACTACAATAAAAACGAAGCAATAGGGTATCCATTTGTCTGGCAATCTCTTGAAGTTGGCACATTTTAAACATAACCTATTGAACAAAGGACAGTTGCGCCACCCACTCACCTAATGCTGAGGAGATTGTGAGTTCAGGGATATGAATGTTGTTATTTGGTTTTTTTAGGAGCATTAGCAACTAAGGCCATATTGCTCCGGGGATATGCGGTGGTCATTCCGCATCCTCCCTATTTAGTGGTCACGGGCTCGAACCCCGGTCTAATCAAGAAGCGTGTGCTTCGCACTGCTGCTCCTGCCCACCTGGCTACGGAGGCGCCATCTATATGAATGAGCTATATCCTCTCCCCATAATAAAAATAATGCAGATTTTTTACTTCTGCTTGATGATTAAAGCTTAATGATTTTCTGGACGCTGCTTTAGTCTCCTTCTTCAGAATACCCTGGGACAGCCTCTGTATGAGTTTAGTAAGCATTGTAAAAAATGTATTTAATAAAAACAATAATTACGTGAACTTAGGAGGACTACCTTATCCTTTCATATGTTTTTGCATTTAATAGGATTTAAACTGCTTAGTTAATGCAATTTTCACAGCGGAACAAAGTTTGCTTTAACAATGGGTTTCTTGGTATTGTACTACTTGCAAACAAATGGCATCGCGAAATGGTTAAACTGATATTTATTTACAATTGCGTATGTCATCCATTTATTTTTATTTAAAAGATGAATGTCTAATCCACCTCTTTTTTTCTCACCAGTACGGGGTATTACCTTTCGGTGATACCTTTGTGGGAAGCTAGTGCAATATTGCGGCAACTTGTGAAGGCAATGTTCGTTCTGCTCTGAGTATAAAGACCATTGTATTCATTAGAAAGTTTGAAACCCATTGGACGCAAAATATACGAGAGGACATGATAGGCGTCCTAACTTGGGATGACAAGACGTTTCGTTTTTAAGTAAGATAGTCTGCTTTCCCACAAAGATAAAATAGGCGCAAAATAGTCCTCTCCCCAACAGTGCTCTTTTATTTAGGGATTACCTGAAAATTTAATTTCATACTTTGAAACAAAAACTTTAAAAAAAAATTATTATATCTCTTATAACGCGATTGCATTATAAGAAAAATTTCATCGTCTTAACAGTAGTATTAAAGAAATACTTATCGTGATACAACGCAGCTAGGGAGATGTTCCGCTTTCTTGTTCAGAAAAATATGGTTACCCTATACTAGTGCAAAGATTCCCAAAGTGTGAGGCACGCCCTTCTGGGGGATGCTCTTGATTTTTTTTAGGGGGGACATGTTGTTTGTAGGAAGCACTTTTTCACTTAGAGTGGCAAAAAAAAAAAGGTTTGAAAGAATGTCAAAACTCCAGCCTCGTACAATAAGTTGTGTTTCAACAAGTAACCGCATTCAACTCAAAGTGTGGGGCGTTTTCCCTATTGTGCTATCCTCATGGGTAGCACAGTTAGTAAAATCAAGGCCGCCGTAGCCGAGTGGTGAGGTCCGAGGGTATATAAGTACACGTGCTTTGAGTGACCGGGGTTCAAGCCCATGACTGCTAAATACGGTGCTGTTTCTTGTATTCTTGCGAACTCCTCTGACCGTGTGGTTGTCCCAGAGTATAAACAGAAAATTTATTTATTTATTTATCACGGTCCTCCCCACACTGGGAGGAAAAGACCTGAGTTCGAATCCCGTCAATGATGTGAGGAATTTTTCTGGGCCTTTTTCACAACGTGGCTGTTTTAGCTGGTCTCAGGCGAGGGTGGCATGGTATTTTCGCCTGGAAACGTGGGCAGTTCGCCCATCAAATAGCAAATCGACCACACAACACAAGCAATTTACAGACAGACATAATTACCGTATATAAGGCTCAATGTGGCTTAAGTTGCTGATACGCCTGACACCCTACAGCAACCAACAGTCCCACTAATCCGGGTATGAAGCATATTTTTGTTTTGAACGACACATTACTCACATAACCCACGCGGATTTGTGGGAAACAATAGGAACTGCCTAACAAATACAATTGTCCACTATTTTATTTTGATCCTTGAGATTAAATGTGTTGAAGTACTGTATATATTAATTTATGAAAGTTTGTATACTCATAGCTAAATTTTATGTCAAATGCTTTTATTTGCACTTGTTGTAGAAGGTGCCTGAAATTTAAGAAATATTTTCAATCGTCGCAAGCTCGTATAAAAGCTTTGGTACCCCTGGTGTAGAGAGATTAGGTTGCTAATACTGTATGTTATGCTTTTTCTGCCTGTCTGACATTAGTACTAGTAGTGAATATTTCAAATCAGAATCTGTGTAAGGAAGCCGTATCCAATTTCCTGCAGTCGCTTAATTCTTTAAACAAACCGCGAATTTTGCTCTCCATAGTGAGAATTCTGTTTATGTCGTTCTTTAAAATGAGTTTTCCCCAGTAAAGGAACAACCAAGCATTCCCTAATTGTAGGCCTTTTCTTAAATTTGCTACAAGCTGGTATCTTTTTCCCTTTACAAACTGGCTAAATGGTTTTTGGTGGGCTGCTATTCTTTCCACTTACCTCTAATTCTACAAAATTTGTATCGACCCATGAACGCTAAAAATGATATAATTAATTTATTTACTGTCAAAATGTTGCATATTATCGAAAACAGGCCAGTTCTATTGCTGTTGAAAAGAAGTGGTATTTGTACCATCAAAGTAGTCATCATTTGAAATGGAATGAACAATAATAAACCTTCATGTCAAAACTGGGAAGAAATTTTATATTCAGTTTTTGGGAGTGTGAGGAAGCGATCGTAATTTTGAAAGCCGTGAGCAGGAGCAACACAATCATTTTCAATATTCTCACAATGAGGACACGCGCACAGCGACGTGAATATTTATTGCGGGTAGAAAGATATTTGGTGTTACTGTAGTCTGTTACCCCACCAAAAATCACTGGATTATATCAAGAGTTAGAGAAACATAAAAGTTGTTCTGGTTTAATAATTATTAGGTACGTTAAATCCGAGCTTACGGACCTGTGGTAGACGTCATCATTGTGATGCAACGTTGCAATGTACGCTGTATATGTTATTGTTATTGCAATAAAGATTCTTAAATAACACTTAAAACATAATTGCTTGGAGGGGGCATGTTTGCAATTTTTGTTTCCATGTTTGAGAGCATTGTTGATCGATTCCATACTAAGTATCTAAATTATTATTATTTTTTTTTTTTTTCGTTTTAATGCTTTATGATTCTTACATTTTTGCAAACATGGTCTATTTCTAGCGATGAATATTTTGGAGTATTGCTTATTAGAATTTATTAAGTATTGTACCCGTATTTCAAGACCATTATAAACTAGAAAAAAGGTGAGAATGAAGTGGAAATGGACACTTCAGTGGACAAACAATTTCGAGAACACACTAGGTAATAAACATGCTCAACAGAGCATGTTTATTACAAGTAATCGACGATGTTTAATTAATGTAATTCAAAGAGACCCATAAGGGTATTTAGCCTCTTAGGCAGCAGTGAAACTGCGATTTTATATTTTTAAAGGGAGAAAAAAAAAAAAAAATCCGATGTAATTGAGAAAAATGTAAAATTGAAGAAATGATCATTTTGTTCTGAAAACAGAACATTAGCTATACTAATTTAAAAAAAAAAAAATGCATGCATATCTTTGAAAATTTGTACAATTCATTGCACGTTCTGAAAAAAAACTCACAAAAATTCCTCTCGTTATTGCGGGATTTGAACTCAGGCCTTTTTCACCTGGTGTGGGGAGGTCGGTATTTATATTCACTGTATTACCGCGAGGGCCACATTAATGAAGGGCATCATATGATCTCAGGCCCACGTGGTTATCAGTTAGCTAGATTTATTCAACAAAGATCACATTCTGATGTGAAGTAGATAGATTTAAAAAAATGATCGTGAACGGTTGGTTGGTTAGTTGTTGTATTAGGCCATATTGCGTCGCATATATGTCTGTTAATTGATACGTTCTGTGGTCGATTTGCTATTTGCTGAAATTAAAACTCGAGTTTAAGGGATCAAAAAAAAAAAAAAAAAAAATGCTACTCTCGCCTGACACCGATTAACTCAGCCACGTTGTGAAAAAGATCCATAAAAATTCCTCACGTTATTGATGGGATTCGAACTCAGATCTTTTCCACTGCCTGTCCTGTGCTGTGGTGTCCACGGGGGCACTGCATATGTTTATAGCACTCAGACCAATTACTTGCCAATAAAATGTAGAACATTTTCTACCAAAATGTATACCTGCCCAATAACCTAGAAACGAATAATAAAACAAATAAATCTTATTTCCTAATTGACTTATTTAATATGCATCATCTCATTAATTTTAATCACTATGCCTTTTGTATGTTGAGAAGTCAACCGAAGGACAGAGATATCGCAATGTTTGTGATAGAATCACAATTTCCGGTTGCCCATTCAGTTTCAAGCAAAACTGAGAAATTCGAAGCAGTAATACTGCGCTATTAGGCATTGGCGCAGTCTACATTTCACCTGTCTCAAATGAAGAAAGCCAGTTAAACAGGTTGGAATTTCCTCCGGCAATTTCAGCCTATCACCAAATCTAATAATAATAATAATAATAATAATAATAATAATAATAAATTTCCGTGATTTCCTTCTATGAGCATGGACCCTACTGAATTACAGTTAGTCTCAGAACAGCTAACAGGTTGATCCTGTCATGTCAAGAACCTCATGGGTAGCACAGTTGATAGAATCGCCGTCCTCTCCACACCAGCTGGAAAAGACCCGCGTTCGAGTCCCGCCAATGACGTGAGAATTTTTACAGGCCTTTTTCACAACGTGGCTGAGTTAGTCGGTCTGAGGCGAGGGTAGCATTGTTTTTTCTCTGGAAACAGGTTTTTTGTTCGGCAAACAGAAAACTGACCACAGAACACACACAATTTACAGACAGTATATATACGGTGTAATATGGTCTTAGTCGCTAATGCTCCTAAAACCCCAATAACAACATGTCAAGAATGGACATTATCGACATCCACGTGAGAAACTTTTTTTTTCCTGAAAAGCCCCCAAAAAGAAAGGTATTAGAACCTAGTACTCTGCGTGGGTTGAAGACTAAAAAGATATTTTGTTGACATTATACTTGAATTTCTGTAGTTGTATTTTCAGGAAATACTTATCACGGAAGGAAGGTTATTTGAAAAAAGAAGTAGAAGAGATTGAGGAAGAGAAAAACTTAGTTCTTTGAGTTTGGAGATGAATAATCAAACGGATGTTGACTAGTTGAGGAACTTTTTCGGACTACTTTGAAAGAGAAAGCGGGATCACAGACGCTAATTCAGAAGAACAATTCCCATTGAAGTATCTATAGAAAAGGCATACAATAGAAATTGAAAGTATGTAAGACGGAGTCGAGAGACTGTAAGAGGCGGGTGATTAATTAACCTGATGGCCCTCTTTTGAACAAAGTTTAGGATCTGAGTGAGGTTTAGGGAGCATCAGCCCAGATGAGAGAACGATGTCAGGGTGAGTTTGAAATTTGTAGAGTCAGTAACTATTTAGAAAAAAAATAACGCCGAGAGCAAAATAGAAAGCCCAGTTTTTTGGATGTAGTTTTGTGATGTGTATATGCTAAGAGAGATTAAAAGTTAGGAGAATCCTTAGTAGAGATATGTCACCTTGCCTAGAAATCTAAGTGTCAATGTAGATGAGTATAGGGGCAGTAGACTCTTTTTTGCTAGAAATAGGAGAGGATAGATTTAAAATTATCGATGTTAACTAAGTTCTCTTTATCCCGATGTAGAATTATCTGGAGATCGGTATTTAAGGATTGGTGGTGGATATTCGAGAAGTTTAAGCTTTTCGTGCAGGGCAAGGTTTCTCGAACTGGTAAGAGGATGTATTGTGTTATTATTAGCAAATCTATGGATAGAAATTCCAGTCAGTGGAAGAAGGTCATTAACATACAAGAGGAAAAGAGAGGGAGAAGAACTGAACTTTGGAGAGAGCACCAACGTTAGTGGTGTTCCTCAAGGAATGGCTCTCTGTTTTTATTAGAAAACAGAGAGCCGTCTGCCATCAACCGCTATGAGGCGGTTAGAGAACCTAATTGCAAAATACCAGGCAATCCTTAAAACAGGAGCTTGGAGAAATACTATAAGGATTAGAACTTTCTTAGCATCAAGATTGTTCAGAATCCTCCTAACATTCTTTTGTGGGAAGACCCTGGGAGGCATTGAGTGGAGTCTATTGAGTATGATAGGAGGTCATTTACCAAGTTCGTCGACACAAGAGGAAAAAGAAAAGTGAGATACAAGAAAGCTAGTGAGGATGCAATAGAACCGTTGGGTTGTAACAGAGGTTGAAGTATAGATGGACAGAAGTTGCAGTCAATAGTTTTTTCCAGAGGTCAGAATATACGACTACTGTTGTAGGATTTTAGGCGCAACAGCAACTTAGGCCATATTGTGTGTGTTGTGTGGTCGTTTTGCTATTTGCTGGAGGAAAAAGTCACGTCAAAGAAAAAAAAATAAAAACATGCTACTCTCGCCTGAGACCGACTAACTCAGTCACGTTGTAAAAAAGACCCATAAAAATTCTTCACGTTGTTGACGGAATTCGAACTCAGGTCTTTTCCATCCGGTGTGGGGAAAACGGTGATTATACTAATTGTGCTACCCACGAGGGCTAATGTACGAATACCATTTGGATAAGAAACAAATTTTCGACTCCTATTCTATTCAAAATAGTTTGGATTATTTATTGATTGTTTTGCAGTCGTTGCGTTTATTTACTAATTTTCGTATGTTGCTAATCCTAATACTAATACAATGCTTTTATTACACTGGTGTGTAAAATTTAAGGACCAGTCAGGTTTTCACCTGTAGCTTCTCATAGGAGTGGCCTGGATATGGGAAAAGCATACCAAAGGAACCTCTTGAGGTACAGAAATGATGAAGGAAACAACACCGACACAACAACGGAAACAAAACGGTACAGAACTTTATTCAAAAATGGCAACATAGCACTGGCTGCCATGATACAGATGCATCACTGCCAAAGATGGAACAAAGGGAAGAGGTGGTCCTCAGTAGGAGATATAGCCACCCCTAATGTCGATGCAGGCTTTGCACCGCCTGTCCATACGTAGAACAATGTTGATAAGTTCTTGCGGTAACATCGTCCATTCTTCTGTCAGTGCCATCTTCAGCTGGTGAACATTTTCTGGTGGGTGTGGATGTGCCGCTAGGCGACTCCCCAGAGCGTCTCATATGTGTTCAATGGGATTCAGATCGATTGAACGGGCAGGCCAATCCACACGAACAATGTCCTCACTTTCCATAAGGATATCAACAGCTGCAGTGCGATGGGGTGTGGTGTTATCATCTATAAACACCATCTCGAGGCCAATGGCACCTCGGAACAGACGCGCATGGGGAAGGATTACCTCAGTACAGTAGCGTGCACCAGTTACAGTACCGACTTCCAGTATCTGGAGTTGTGTACGTCCATCCAAGATACCTCCTCCCCAGACCAGAACACCTCGATCGCCATATCGATCCCTTTCAGTGATGTTTGCGGGGTGATACCGTGTGTCAACCTCTCGCCAGATTAGCTGACGTCCAGAATCGCTGGTGAGACTGAATCTACTCGCATCAGTAAAAAGTACCTTTAGTAAAGATTTTGTGGTTGTAACCTTTAGAAATAGTGTTGGGTCTTTAAGTTTTGCACAGCAGTGTAGTATTAGCATTAGCTTTAATGTAGGCAGGTATTGAAGCTGCAGATTGTATACAAGCCAATTGCGACCTGCTACATTCTTATCTTGAACAACTTTAGTATATTTATTGGAAAACCAAGGTTTAGATGAAGGACAAGATTTTAGGCTGGAATGCGGGGTAAAGAATTTCATCTCTAAAATAATAATTTCACTGACACGATCTAAGCAATCCGAAAATTTAAATCAGTGATCCAACCAAGTTAAAAAACAGAAATAGCAATAAAAATCACGATCTTCCCATTTCCTTTTCTTGTAATGACATATGACACGAAGTTGAGAATGTCTTTGAGAGAGGCACACTGGAGATGACCTTTATCAAATTGTGATCTTAGCTACCTTAGAGGACCTCTAATACTGACTTTTTACTTTGAAGGGTTGTTGGCAAGAAAAAGATCTCGTGTTGGGTGTATGGTTTGGACTGTCTTGAGTTAGTATTAGTATTGGTAAATGATGCAACAAGGAAATAAGCTTATACAGAATCAGCCAAAAATAAAAAAAATAAAAACCGCTTTCCATATGATTTGTCTCTTCCACCTAATAATTTGTCTAAGTCCTCCTTAAATTTATTCAAACTGCTCACTTCCACAACACGAAATGGAAGTTTATTTCAACAATGAACTGTTCTCTGGCTGAAAGCAAATTTTAGCACTATCCTTCCTCAATATAAATTTATGTTCCCTTATGTGTGTTGTCTGAGCAAGATTAAGGATGCCGCCAACATTTAGCTTACTTAATCCATTTAAAACGCTAAATATCAGATCTTTCTAATGCCTAGTTTCCAGATGTTACAATTTTCAGAACTGAAGACTCTTTTGGTAAGAGCACTCATTTGTTCCTCTCACTTCGCTTTGTTGCTCTTCTCTGCACCCTTTCTAACAGATACACATCCTTCTTAAAATGAGGCTTCCAGACAAAGTACACAGGACTATTATTTTTATTTTTATTTTTTGTTACTTGTTGGCGCATCGGCTTCTGTGGCCATAATGCACCTCTCAAAGTTTTTGCATTTTACTCTGATCCAAGCCCGAGGCGGGATTCGAACCCGCGACCTTTATAACCCGGAGATGGGGGAAACCCCTGGTGCCGTTTGACCCCAAACACACTTTACACACCTTTATAACCGTATCTAAATTACGCTGTTCGCCCACCATTTTGGCTTTTCCAATTCTAGCGCAATATCCCATACAATTTTTTTATTTATTTATTATTATTATTTTTTTAAGGTCCTAGCCACTGAAATCTCAGGAAACTAGGTGGCAGGACCTGCCAGAGTGCAATAAACTAGTGGTTACCTGGTCTGCCTCCACGGGGCGAAGTGCGGGCAACGTTGGGCCTCAGCTGGGGTCCAGCGGCTAAGTGGCCAGAGGAACAACGGTACATAACATAACACACTCACATGATCCACACACTTAAATCTCTGGCCTTCCCAGTGAACTGGTACACTCACAATGAAAGCAACGCTTAACACACTTTGCACCTTTGGGTTGCCAGGCAGTCACTTACCCACCTGGCTAGCCCAGTCGGACAGGATTGAAAATGTGGTCTTACCATTGCCTTAGACAGCAGAATAATTACCTCTTTTTCCCTTCTGGCAAAATTCTTGAATATCGTTGACAAAACGCTGAACTGTCCTAGCTGTCGTCTGAACTGCTCAGAGAACTTTAAATTTGACTGCACAATTACTACAAGGTCTTTTCGCTCTCTACTGCCTTGAGTGTTGCATCACGCAATTGGTATGTTATTCTAGGATCACGGCTGCTCATATGCAGTATCTTCCATTTGTTAATATTAAACTTCAATTGTCACGTCTCAACCGGTCTGCACAATTTTTATAGATCTTGTTGCAGTAGCATAACATGATTACTATTATTAAACACCCTGGCAACCTATGTATTATCCGCAAAAGATATTAAGCCTGATGTGCCTTCATCAGTCTATCTATGTTCGACTTTATACGATAGATCGTCGCCTTGTCGTTCTCGTTTTCCAAATTCCCGGACTTGGGCATCTTCAACTTTCTCTCTGTCAGCTGATATTTGCACTCTCCTTCCATGATTTTCTAGGGCATCCTCGTCTTCTCTTTCCTTGTGGTATCCATTCATATAAATTTTTAGGCCATCTCTCTTCATTCATGCGTAGATGTCCAAACACCATCTCAGCCGCCTATTTTCAATTCGTTCTCTAATTAATATCTTTATCTGCATGTGAACGCCTTCTAATTTCCTCGTTCGTAACCCTCTCAAGCTTGGAAATTCTAGCACTTCGACGAAGGTAGTCCATCTCTAGGGCTCTAAGCTTCTTTTTGTCACCCGCTTTCAGTGTCCACAACCGTAACAAAGTACCCATTCCACTAACGACTGTCTGATATGTTTTTTTTTTTTTTTTTGTTCTAAGGGAGATATTGTTGTCCCACCAGAGTATTGCCCTGCGGAACTCCACTAATAACATTAGTTCAAGAAGAGCAGTGCCCATTGATAATTACCCTGTCTTGTTCCACTCAACTATCTCTTTATCTACAGCAGTAAGTAGGCTCAAAGGCCACATTGCTCCAATTTGTACAGCAGTCTTTTATGTGGAGCATCAAAAGCTCTTTTAAAATATACGTATTTGATGTCAAAATTATTTTCTGACCTCAATTCCTTTGTTACTGCATCTTAGTAATCAATCAGATTGGTCAGATATATGATAACTGCTTCATAAGTCAGATAAGATAACTGCTTCATAAGTCGATGATGTGATTTCCGTATAACTGCGTTTCTATCTAGCTGCTCCTGCATTACTTCTTTAACCAGTGACTGTCTATTATTTTAAGCGGAACAGCTGAAAAAAAGCTTACAGGTCTATAATTACTGAAGTTCCCCTGAATCCAAGGCTGCTATCTTAATTATGGCTCAGGGTTTGCTTACCTCTCTGCTTCTTCTTTTATTCTAATTAGATAGGTCCGGTCGGCCCCATGTGCCTTGTTTTTAGCTTCAAGAATTTTTTCCACTTTCTTCTCAGTTAAAAGCTTGGTGCACTTCTGGTATCCCCATCACTAATATCTCTGCAGGTGATTTTAGTGATGGGGATCAGGATCATCAACATTTATGACATTCATATCTAGTGGGCCAATATGATTCGTCCCTTTCCTTTTAGTGTTAACATAAGGAAATAATTATTTGGTACTTTTCTTTTCATTCTTAGCCAAGGACTTAATATAATTTGCCTTAGCTTTCTTAACTCCCTTTAGTGAGTGAGTACAGATTAGTTTTTACTTACTGTAGGTTTCTATATCCGTTGCTAATTTTTAATCGTTCCATGCATTTTTTTTTATCTGCTACTAGTCTCACTAGTTCAGCTGACATCCATTTAGGCCTCAACTTGAAAAATATCTCTTAGTGGTTATGAAAAACTTAGTCGCTTTTATGATTACTTTTCCTGAATGATTCCCATATAATTTGTAGTTGATAACATTATGAAATGGCTCCACAGAAAAGAATTTAAAAATTCTCTAAGACCATTTTTGTAGTCACCCTTACAAAAGAAAAATCCCTCTCCTTTACCCTTGGAATCAGTTATATCTTTTAAGTAGTAGATCCTTTATCTGGATATTCTTAGTGCATACGTTTTGCACATTTACGTTGAATCCAAATCACACAAACATTCTTATCATGCTTATTCCTGATGTACCTACTTGGACGATTCCTTTTATGCAAATCACGCCACAGAGTTATTTTCCAAGCAGCCAATAGATAACTAGTTCAGTCAAATACTATTGATATTTGATTTATTTTTACCATCTGAGGATGATGTAGAGTAGAAGTTTTGAGCTGTTGTGCGGAATTGTGGAGTTCGTCAGAGGGGTCTCCCGGGGTTCCACAAATGGTTTATCAACTTTTTATTTAATTTGTACACTTGCTCGTATATATGAGTACACGTATATATACTCGCATTACTGTTTTTAAATGCATTTGGGTACCGCACAAAAAAAAGTGGGTCGGCAGATGGGTTCCACTGTCCGAAAATGGTCGAAAATCCAGCACTTTAAAATCCGGAATTATTTAAAATTCGGCACATTTTACGAAAAAAAAAAAAAAAATTCAACATTTTACAATCTGGAAATGTTAAGAAAGCAATCCGGCACCCGTATCTAAAATCGCATTTGTCTTTAAGAATCCATGCAAAAAAGATGACATTTCTCTTTATAAATAAGCCTTTAAACTGTTTTTGTAGCTAGCAGGATTTAAACTGCATGGATAATGCACTTGGCTTAATTCTCACAGCACAATAAACTTGCATTTGCAACGAGTTGCCCTGGTATTGCATTACTTCCAAACAGATGGCCTTGCCAATGCCAAAAGGGTAATTGGAAATTTGTTTAAAAGATGAGACTGCTTTGACATCCTGTTTATAGACTAACTGGTTCTTCATTAGACAGGAGGTGGTTTCTAGTGGCAGCACACAGTTGCCAGAAACAGTTGTAAAAATGTTTGATGTGAACTGCCATGCTACATACTAAATCAGTTTATATAGTCGTAATATAGATACGTAAATATATCTGCTGAGACTAGTGCAATACCAGTGCAACTCGTTATAAAGGCAAGTTCTGAAATAAGAATTAAGACCATTGCATTATCTGTGTAGTGTATTGTTTGATTTATTAACAATCTTGCTGGCCTTACAAAGAGATGGACAAGATAGTCATCATAAATGTTTATAGATATAAATAAGTTCAGTTGTTTATGCTTGATATTATTTATTGATGTGCTCTATTTATTTATTGTTTATAATTTTAAAACTTTTCAACCACTACGCGTACTTTTCTAAAATCATGAAAAGTTTAAAATTCGGCACCTCTCAATTACCGAATTATATGATAACTGCTGACATATTTTTTGTCTTGTTTTGTATTAAGCTTGCATAAGTAAACAGTGTTTACTTATGCATGCATTATCGAATCATCGGAGACGAGAATGGGGTGGGGGGGGGGGGCTTTGCTTATTTTGTTTTGTTTCTGGGAATTTCTCGACGTATCCACCACTTTGGCATTGTGCATCGGCACGTATGAAAAACTGGATGTGATCTCTTTTATCGTGTATTATATCTATGTTGTTCACCGGTCGATTTGCAAGTTGTGCAAGCTGAAAGAGTCCGAAATAGCTCACTGGAGAAACCTTCTTTCCTCTGCAGGAAATTAGATAACTACAGTCTCTATTGAAGAAGTCCTAAGAATTTTTCCAGCTACTGACGAGATTCCAACGTGTATCTCTCCAAATGAATAACAAACGGCGAACCACTATATTGTTACTGAGAATGATGGCGTTGGAGAAATGGTAGTGGTGGTAGCTACTATAAAAACAAGACCAGTGTGGCAGATTGAAGAATAGTCTTATAATCGAATAATTAATGAATTTCAGTATTTGCATTAACAGAGAATGGGTTTTGATACGCCATTTTCAGATGATTAATCAATAAGATTTATTAATCATTCAACTCTAGTGAAAGAGGAAGTTAGTGATTTTAATAACCAAGAAAGAAAACAGATAATTTAGATTGATAAATTAAATTTACTGCACTTTCATTTTACTCAGAGATGTGTCGTTTTAACAATGGTTGCATGATACCTCACACAAATGTAGTCTATTGTTTGATGGATCGTAGCACAGAATTATGATACATTTGTAGGGAGGCATGTGATTAAACGTGTTACGGTCTTAAATATCAAAGTTTTCATATTTAAACTCAACCTCTATAATTTATGCTAATTTTCATAATATGTATATTATGTACATTAATGGCTTTTTTTTTCACTTAACAAAATCAGTAGCAACGTTCAGTCATTCCTATGAGGTGACACAAAAATGAATTTGCATATGCGGCTTCTGTACACGTTCGACAATCTAATAGTCATTCACACTTTTGCTGTAATCAAAACTTTGTCCATATTAATAATGGTACACTGTTGCTTAAAAATGAAGTTCAGTATCACGAATACTTTTTTTTTTGAGACACATACACAACATTATATGATAGTCATCACAATTTTTCCTGCCTATTCACAATACTACATAATACTATTCCTTGTACTACGAAATATTATTTCTCTGTGGTTGCTAGTCAGCGCTGAAGGATAGAGTTATGAAGTTGCTAGCTCGGTTCGCTATTTTCTTGCACGTTTTTAGAGTTCATTCTCTTGCGAGTATTTTCTGTACACGATTTTTTTTTTTTTTTTTTTTTGCCATTGTGATGATGGTTCTCCATCCAGATGGTAATCCAAATGAATGACGTCTCTACATCTGTTATAAACTACAAAACACTGTTTACAGCTGCTTGTCAATGATATTAAACTAATGAACGCCTCGAATTTTTATTGTAGCTAAACACTATCGAATCATCAAGCTTATGCAAAATTTGCGACAACAGAACTTTTATATAAGTATAATTTTTCACTCTACTTTAACCGAGCTGACACTTTTTTCCCCTGACGGCAACTTTTATTCTCAGTTTTATTCAACAAGCAGAAAAGGAGTATATCTTTAGTTCCCACTCTCCAGAGTATAGGACAGCAGCTGTAATCAGGGTGTTGTCTACGCATGAGTCTGTACAACTTGCCCGAGACATCAGCTGTGTTAGTGTTCATGACCTTGATATGATTCCTGAGATGTGCCGAGGGTGTACAAACTTTCTGGTTACAGATGAAGGCTCGCCACTGCCACTACACACACCACAAGTATTGTTAGTGTGACCTCTGGTCTACCGGGGGCGCTGTTTTCGGGTAGAGATACCTTCTCCACATGAATATGAGTCGGTGGGAGAGACGTCCTGTTTTCCTGCGTTCCGGCGGCAGCAGGATAGAGAGTTAGCACGTCACGCATGGCTTCGCGCGCCGCCATGCTAAAAGTGCTATCACCCGTCGTAAGCAAATCGAACACGCATGCGTCGAAATAGAAATCCGTGACGTTATACTGCTTGCACGTTGCGACGGCTTCCTTTACTGGCACGGCTACATGACCCCTACTCGTAACCATAGAGATCCACTGGTCTGGATGGGTCAGAATTTGGGTGTAGTCGATTCTCTCGCGCTTCGGGCACCCCTTCACGCACAGTTCCAGTGTTTCAGACTGAGCCCCTTGAATAGCGACTTCTTGGGGCATTCGTATGGCGAAGGTCAAATATCGACCGACTTGTCGGATGATTATACGCGTGCCAATGTGCCTGACGATAATTTCGATGTGATGTCCCGGATCTTCCTCCCGAATACGTACCGTGCGTTCAGGCCCGCTGCTCTTGGAACCATCGACGAACACTCCCGGCAAATAGTCAGTTTGGGCTTCGTATGTTTTTTCGGCTGTGCATGGACCGTGGTCTCGGATGATCACTGTTACCTATAAGAGAGAAAGAAGTCAATTAGCCATTTATGAAGGGATCGCTTTATTCGATGTATACACTATTCAAGCATCATTATTGAAAAGCTTACCACATTTCGTATTACAATTGTTAAACTTGTTGGACGACTAGTAAGAATATGTCTCCAGACCGCACTACTTCTATTATGACAGTTTCTGCAGCCATTGTGATGCCTTTTAAAATGTAGTGCAGTACTAATAAGATACTATTAACGAAAAAAATTAAATGGTTTAAAACAGTTCATTTTGATTTTGCAACGTAACTTAACAAGTTGATGTATCATTCGAGAAGGTACGCAAAAATTTTGTTAATGTAATTGTGGAGAGATGTCGAATTACTGAAATTTACATTCGGATCAACTGATATCACATCCTAATCTCATATAGTACATCCTAATCTCGGAGTGTTGTTCAGATCTTCAAAATCTCCGCAAGGCGAGTTAGTTCATTAGAGTGCTTTCTATTTGTGTGTGTGTGTGTGTGTGTGTGTGAGAGAGAGAGAGAGAGAGAGAGAGAGAGAGAGAGAGAGAGAGAGAGAGAGAGAGAGAGAGAGAGAATTTGAGGAAGGTGATTACCAGCAAATTCTAGCATATGATCTGACAAGGGTTGTTTTAAAATGCCATAGTAGGTGCTTATTAAAAAAATTAAATAATTTATAGTTCCGTTGATGAAATGGGAATCTGCTTCTTCTTTTTCATCATAAATGTTTAGCACGATTCTCACCTTAATAGGACAGATGGCTTACTCTCTGGTGGGAGAGACGCAGTTTTAAATTATGATTCTTTTTGCTGTTTTAAAGTAATTTTAACTGTTAAATTGTGCTTTCTTTCTCTTTCAACGTCAAATTAATGAATTTTGTTTAAAAATATGGTTAACTGGAATTTTTTAGCGTTTTCACAGAATTTTAAATTTTACGTTTTATAAAGTTTGAATAAGTCTTCTGAATAAATTTTCTGTTTCTACTCCGGGACGACCACATAAGGTCATAGGAGTTCACAGGATCGAGAGAATACAAGAACATTGCCGTATAGCAGTCACATGAGCTTAAACCATAGTCAACACGAATAAATTCTACTATACTCCAGAGCAGTTATTTTTTACTTTCCAATGGTTCTAATTATCCGAATGAAGCAAATTCAGTAAGCCTAAATATGTCTAATGCTGACAAAGTACAAGACGTAGATGAAGGCCTGAAAAGACGCCGAAGATGGACATTCAGGAATTTAAAGAAAAAAATGGTTGGATGATTCAATGTCTGAAATTTAAAAAAAAAAAAAAAAAAACGATGCGTGAAGAAAACCAGTACCATGTATGATACTAAATGTAATTTTTATGGAACAGAGAGATCAAGAAAGTGAAGGAAATAGAAATTATTTGTTAGTATTTGCGAGGTTTGTCCTAATCATTTTTTTTTCCCATTAAAAACATTTAAGAATTTTTCGCAAAAAAAAAAAAAAAATTCTGATTAATTTTAAATGTTTTATGTTTAATCTGTATTAAACATGCAACATTTTAAACAGTTATTTAAGAAAAATACATTAATTTCTTTTCTCTTTTTGCTTCTCCTCCGTAAATATGGCATCTCTCCCACATTTACTATATCAGGAATTATGTGTTGTGAAATTCATGTATCAGCATTTGCCCACAAGCCATTTATCGATACACAATAAGCCAGCAATGAAATATGATTATCGATGTAATCATTTTTCATTAATGGCTTATGTGTAACGACTGGCGAATTTTGACCTTGAAATGTAGAAAACCGTTTTCTTGGAACAGTTCACGTTCCATTGGGCCTCTGATTGATCAGAATGTGGAAGAAATTGAAGTTTTTGATTTGGCTTTATATTAGTGATTCACAGAGTGTGTATTAAGAGTTTAGGAGACGTTCTTTTCATATAAATGATAACTACTACTTAAGGTTCTGAAAATGTAACCACTTTTAAGGGCATCTCAAATGAAAAGCTAGGAAATGCTAGTGTATAGCATTTCCTAAGCGTATAGCATTTTCTCAAACTGAGGTCTACATTCTCCACGGGGTTGGTTCGCGAAAGTATTCCAGGAAAGCTACCAGTTATGTCCTAAACTTAGGAAATCCGCGCTTTTAAAAATGAGAAAATTTATATTATAGAGAAAAAAAAAATTTGTTCAGCTTGAAAATCTACAAAATTTTTTTTAAATTAAAAATGAAAAACGGGTGTGCGGGGTCCTTAGATCACTAAGGTTAAGTACAACTTTCAGTGCTGAACTACAGTGTTTTTCCATCTGTCAAGTGTGGTAAAGACCATTGGTTTTAAGACGTTTTCTGTATTAGCTTGGTAATATGAATCAACAGGGTCATTGCACTGCAATTTTATGGCGTTGGTTGAACATTATTATCATGACTTTACCATAGATTCTGGTATACTTTAACTGATTTAGTTAAAATTTAATACTGTACTCCTATTTTCCTTAAGCTAGTATACGCTGCAGCTATAATTTAGTCCTAATTGATATCTTGGAAATTGGTATAATATTTCAGTTGGGATCAATGGCAGATTCGGGCGGAGAAAGTAGGAGAGACATCGCTGAAAACTTTTAGTTAAGTTGGAGAAAAAAAAATCACATAGAGTATGGTAAAATCACTCTAACCAAGGCGAAGGGGGATTTTTTCCACTCTTGGTAAAATAACATATTATACCTCCCCAGCACAAATGTCTGGTATCAGTCTGATATTTTCTTGTGTTTTTTAATATTACAATTACTATTCTCTGCATAAAGATTATGAGGAGGAACCGTTTACTGGTTGTTAATTGCATATACAGTATAGTGATCCCAGAAATAATGGCAAGTGTGAGTTTATTCGTTTAGGAGCGATTGAAGTTTACTTTATTTTTCAAATTTAAAAATTATTTTAATGTAAAAATGTTTTTAAATGCAGTAACATCGCATATTTTTAGAGTAACAGATTGTAATGCAACGTAACAGTTGCATTTCAATATATGTTTTCCTACGAACACGTGTAGGTTGTTTGGCAAGTTTTTATCGCACTTCAGTGATTGCAACTGATAAATCTTCTTCCTGCCTTCAACGAAATTTTTTATATTTGCCGGTATTTGAAACACATTAAATGATCTGCGCAAGGAACAATGGAAAATTCCTCTTTCCGGCTGTTTGTTGCTGCTGCTGTTGTATATGTTAATTAGCAGCAATGGCAAATGATGCAAGAAAGCAAGCTTATACAGCATCAGTCAAAAAAAAAAAAAAAAAAAAACACGATACCTCCTATTTCACCTATTCATTCCTTCCAATAGTTTGTCTAGTTCTTCCTTGAATTTATTTAAACTATCAACTTTCACAACAGATGGAAGTTTGCTACAGCAATCAACCATCCGCTGGCTAAAAGCAAACTTTTGCACATCTATTCTGCAACCGTATTTCCTCAATTTGAATTTAAGTCCCCTCAGTTTGTGTGTAGTCTGAGCAAGAGGAGGAATCCCATCAGCATTGAGCTTGATCAATCCATTCAAAGCCTTAAAGACCTCAATCAGATCCCCTCGGGTTCCTAGTCTCGAGACCCTTTCTTGGTAAGAGCACACCTTTGTTCCGCTCACCAATATCGTTGCTCGCCACTGTACTCACTCCAGCAGCTCCACATCCTTCCTAAAAGGAGGCCTTCAGACCTCTATGCAGTACTCAGGACGTGCCCTGACCATTGCCTTATACAATGGGATAATCACCTCCTTATACGTACTAGCAAATTCCTGAATATCATTGACAAAGCCCCATGAGCTTTTTTTCCAGCCTGTCTACATTGCTCAGAGAACTTCATATCTGACTGCACAATTACACCCAGATCTTTTTCATTTTCCATTACCCTGAGTGTAGTGCCACACAGTTGGTAAGTTACTCTGGGGTTACTGCTACCCATACGTAGTACGTTGCATTTATCAATGTTAAACTTCAGTTACCATTTCTCAGCCCATCTGCCTAACTTTTCTAGATCCTTTTGCAGTATCATACCGTCATTAACCACCCTACCAACCTTTGTATCATCTGAAAACTTGGTCATTAAGCCTGATATGTATTCACCAACATCATTGATAAATACAAAAAAATATTAAACAACAATGAGTCCAACAGCGAACCCTGGGCACTAATAACATTAGTCCACGAAGAGCAGTGTCCATTGATTACCACTCTCTATCTTCTCCCACTCAACCATCCCTTTATCCATGGCAGCAACTTGCTCTTAATATACCCTTGATGGAAACAAAGATATTGTCAAGCAGTATACATATATACTCGTACTGTGCAAGTTCTTTGTTCTTGTTTATAGCAAAAAAATTGGGTTCTCCATTTTACTTGAAAATGCAGTGTAGAATTTATGATTTTTCGCTTATATGTCGGAGCGTTTACTGTGTTATCTGTTTCCTATATAATAAAATTAAGTTAATGTACACCAGTGGTTTTCGACCCTTTTTTTTAATGACGGCACCCCTAAGTAATTTATTTTATTTTGTGGCACCCCTACGCAATTTTCTGCTTGTTAGATCCGATTCTCTCTAAGTATATACATTTCTAATATTAAAAAAAAATATATGTTATTATATGACAGTTATTATAATAATATAATTATAAACAAAACTACAATTCATAATACAAATTATATATACTTAAATAATAATTTATTCTTTATATAGAGGTACTAATATTGGTAAAATAATAAGAGGAGTTTACCTCAATATAGTGCGTAGAACACTTCCGTATGATGCCCTCCAGAAATTAAAACGAAAAAATTGACAACTTACCGATACATTAGAGTAAAATATAAATAATTAAAAGGAAGGAAAATCGTTTTGAATATTTTCGTTAGATTCTTTTAATTGCGTTAATTTGATTTTTAATTGTTTTAGATTGATTTGTATTGTGTTAAATTGATTATTTAATTATTTATATTTTACTCTAATGTACCGGTAAGTTGTCGATTTTTTCGTTTTAATTTCTGGAGGGTATCATACGGAAGTGTTCTACGCACTATATTGAGGTAAACTCCTCTTATTATTTTACTAATATTATTATCAACGTAGAACATATTGAGTAGTACAGCTCTGATTCATACTATCTAATAGAGGTACTACATAAACATCAATTATAGATCCTCACAAAGTTAAAAAAAAACCATACACCGTTTTATAATGAAATAAACATATAAATTAAAAATAATAATAAGTTTAATTAACTTAAACCCAAATTACGTGCCACCCTGGAATGTTGTTGCTGCACCCTGGTTGAAAACCACTGATGTACACAATGCGTTACATTACTGGTGCGTTAGATTGTTCCCTAGGTTAAATGTTGTTGTTTTTTCTTCATTTTCTGTGATTAATAAAAATAAAAAGTAAATATAGTTATCTCCAGAGGGTATACCCTCTGGAATTCGATTAATAAGCTTGTTATGCACAATATACTCTCTGCTTTTCGTTACATTCATAGAATATACCTTCAGCTGATTTTACTATAGCACTGTATATATATATATATATATATATATATATATATATATTTGAATAACGTTTAAAATATTTGGAAACTGAATCTTTCATAATAAAATTAAAATAAAAATGTACAGCAGACATCTGCTGGCATTATTTTTATTTTTAATTCTTATTCTAATTTATTTTTATGGTTATATATATATATATATATATATAAAGAAAAAATATTAAGTAATTATGATAAAAGGAAAATTAACATCGCAAACATTGGGGCTGCATTAATGCATAATCCACCGCATGTTGCTTGTAATAAATTAGAATAAAAATAAATAAATAAATAAATAAAAATAAATAAAACAAATGTCAGTAGCATGGCAAACCAGTAGAGCATAACAAAGCAAAAACGAAACAGGGAGGGGAGGTGGATCAAGTATAGGGTATTGCAGAAGGAAACATTCCTAAAATAATTTTGAAAGAGCCAAAAAATGCAATATCAAATAACGAGAAATATTTTAGAATGTGCCAATTACAAGAAATTTAGCGGCGCCTCCTGACTACCACCAGGTCCAAATTATGTGAAATATCACTTAACTTAAAACGGAAACGAAAACCAGCTATAAAACCGAACCAATAAAATTATAAAGTAAAACAGACTTACCATTATGCCCAATCTCGGCAGAGGACTACAGTTTATTTTCCACTATTTTATTTTATTTATAATTTTTGTTGGTCCAGTATTGTAGTTGGTTTTCGTTTCCGTTCTAAGTGATATTTCAAATAATTTGGAACTGGTGCTAGTCAGAGGACGCCGCTAAATTTCATATAATTGGCACATTATAAAATATTTCTCGCTATTTGATATTGTATTTTTTTGGCTCTTTCAAAATTATATTTTAGGAATATTTCCTTCTGCAATACCCTTTACTTGATCCTCTCCCCTCCCTTGTTTCGTTTTGTCATGTATTGTTATTTTAATTTCGCTCTACTGATTTGCCATGCTACTGACATTAGTTTTATTTATTTTTACGTATAAACGGTTATTTTGTTTTAACATATTTTTTCACGTTTCAATTACTTATATTTTGTTGCTTTCCAATAGAAAAAAAAAAAAGAGAAAAAAGTTTCTCGAACGAAGCAAATTGTAATTATGTAATGATTCCAATAGCAATTAATATTATAGTAACAATATCATACGATCATAATATTACAATTATATATCACACAATCAAAAATTGGCTTCAGATGTTTATGCCAGATACTGTAAGTGTGACTAATTCAAGTAATATTAGTTCATGCATTTTGGAGTGTTCTTTCGCAGAGGCGATACTGCTCTCTCTCTCTCTGTTTTAATTGGCATTTATAATGGCAATCTTAATGCTTTCTCAGAGGTGACATTGAAAGAACATTTCATGTCCTTAAAATTCCATTACATACTTTATTGCTGCGGAAGATACTGGTGTAAACTCTACCGAGTTAGCAGCTTAAAAAGGCAGCTGTTCAGTTCTAATATGATTGGTAAAAGTAGAATGAGCGACCGGTAACATCGAATGAGGGGTACCTCCTGTAGCCCAAGCTACGTAATAGTTGCATTACAATATCTGTTTTCCTACGAACACGTGCAGGTTGCTTGGCAAGTTTTTATCGCAAGCACATATATGGTTAGATCACGTGGTCACTTCTCTGTCTCGCTCATTACCCACTACAAGTACCCTCCCACCTATTAGAGCTATAATACCATCCCATTTATCTTTTTTTTTTTGCTATTTTAGGCAGAAGACAAAAGAAAAACACCAAGGAATGCGGATAAACAAAAGATACGGTCATCGACAACAATCGGCCAGCAGCCAGCTGTTGCCATAACTACGCGTGACGTCAAACAGCTGCATGCAGACAGCCTGGTGACACCAGGTAAAAGTACGCAAGCTCAGCAGCAGTTTAGTTAGTAGATAAGAATAAGAGCCGAGGAAATAATATCTTCGGAGTTCAAAAAATAAAATAAAATAAAAAAGCAGCCAAGGTCGTTTTCATGTATAGGTTGAGTGAGTCATTTCGACAGATTGAATAATCCTTTTCGATTTTCTCCCTTCATCAACGTGATTGCGAACTTTCATTATTTTAGTTTCAGATCGTGTGATATAAAATGAACCATGTATTATGCATATAGAAAGTGGGAGAAAAGTAAAAGATACGAATAAAAAGCAGCTGAAGCAGATACAATGAATAACAAACTTTCAACGGTTTTAACCTTCAAAAATGAACTGAAGGCCTGATAAATAGAGCAACAATGGATGATTGCAATCTCTTGAAACCTTAGGGACATTTGCCAGATGTTGGCACATAGATTACAGTGTCAAGATAACAACACAAGGGAGTGCCAGGATGGGGGGAGAGAGAGAGAGAGAGTCTTAGGGATGGGGGAGGAACTAATGTTCAGGTGTAACCGTAAAACTTATCGTGATATTTAACTTTCGAACAAAGGTTTACGTTTTTATCTGTTTTCGAGAGGGTTTGATGTTGATGAAGTTGTGACGAATCACTCCTAAGTGCGTTTTGTAGATGGGAACAGCCATTCACAGCTCTAGACTCTTGATGTAGACAGCACGTGATAACTACGGCAATAAGGCTATTACTAAATCAAGTAATTCACACATGTGCGTTGTTTCTATGAAGCTTATCCTCTTATCAGCTAGTTTTCGAAGTGCGAATTACTGCAACAATGTGTACCAACAGATCAATTTTTAGGTTAATATATACATGCGTAAAGCGCCTGTCTTCACTGTGTCCATCCTTCCGCATGTGATAACTCGACCCCTACTGGATGAATTTTTAGAAAATTTGGAAATTTTATGTTTGGCTCTTTTAGAAAGGTTTATCGAGCCTTCCCAAGTTTTGTTGAAATTAGACCAATATAAATCTGGCAATTCGTATTTCTTTCTGTTCTTTTTTTTTTTTTTTTTTTTTTTCGTGCATATTAGATAGACTGTCCATATACCATATATTGTAGCTGAAACACTGGGTATTATGTTTGTTGCCATGCGTGGATTGGAGGAATGAACGAATGTGCAATATGGCTAATGCGCAGAAAAGAAATGTTCTCGGTTCGCCAATAAAAATCGTTGTCTTATCCGTTTACTAAAAATCATGAAATATTACAATTTGTTTATTTTATTAAGCGCAGCAGAAACGTTAAATATATATTATATTTCAGTTGTTATTAAAATTCAGGAAGAAATAAGTAAACTGCATTACGAAAGTGTTGAGAGTTTACTCTAAGTGTACATGTTGCTTTTCACACACAAAGTATTACAAAACGTGGATTAAATATTAAGTTGGAAGATATGCGCAATGAAGTGCAAAACAATTACTTATATTATTAGTAAATCAGTTAGTAATTAATTAGTAACAAGATAATTAGTTATTTACTTTTCACTTCTATTAATCACGGAGAAATAAAAAATTCAATTAATTTAAGAAATTAATTTAACAAAAAATCGAACGCTCCACAAATTTTATCACCTGCGTGCATCAACTAACTTGATTTAACTGTTGTTATCTTAGCCAGTTGATTTTCGCTAACACGAGTGAATTACTTCATGTTCAGTTCTCTTCGTTGGGTTTTACCGCAGTCGTGACCACCTGGATAGAATAAATAAATAAAAAAAAAAAAAACTCATAGTAATAATATCACATGTATATGCATACACTATTCTTGCCATTCTTGAATACGAGTATAGCTTTGTCTGCTAGCTTACGCCAAGTTTTGAATCTGAAGGATATATAATTCGAAAAGTCTTTACAAAGAATCGAGAATGTAGTATTAACAGAAATTAAATAAATTGATTTTTAATTGTGGAATTACTTAATTGAATAATCGCTTTTGTTGCCAAGCTGCACAGTTAAACGATTCACTACTTTTGCGTAGGAGTACATCTTGGAAACAGCGTATTAGTATTAGCCATAAAGTGCAAGGAAGCCACATGCTTTTGTTGCACCTGCCAAAAAATAAATAAAATTTGTCCCGAAGAACGAATTGGATAGGCTAGGCTTCAGTGTTGGTCCGAAAAGCTTTGCCCTGCCCTTTTGTATTTAGTACAGTACCACAAACTGAGAGGTAAGTCGATAAGATAAAAAAAAAAAAAAAAAAACGGTAACGATGTCCGTATTCCTTGAAAAACCTGAGATCAAAGCGAAAGTTAAACAGATGCGGAGCAAGCATACCTCATGTTCATCTTTGGTTATTTACTTTGCTCCTCCATTTTTTTTTATTCAACATTCAACAATCTGAAAATTCTACAGATGAATCAAACTTTACTAAGCCCACAAAAAACAATCCCTTTCATTTTAGGAAATTTTATTATGCCAACTGCCATCGACCCAAATTGCTCACAAAATTTAATGGCTAAAGAGTACTGCAGCATTTGACTTATCAATGCCCTTACTGAAACCTGCACTTTCCAACCAAGAGCCCTATATTTAATTAGATCTTACCCGCTACTGAAGTTAGCTCACCCGGCTATAGTTACCTAGCACATCTTTCATAGAGTTCCACCCTTTCTCTCCCATAGTGGAGAGGAAGGGTAGTACTCTATAATTCCTATCGAGAAGCAACTGGTAGGCGGATATAAAATCTGGCCGAGTGAAGTTGACGGCCTGTCGGCTAAGGAGTTGGTAGATATCAAAGGACATGTTCAAATGCTTAATTAAAACATGAATATTACTAAGAAATTACCTGTGCTTTATTCCAATGCCTTCTTTACAAAATCCGTTTTCCTATGATGATGCACTACATTAATTAAGAACCTATTCCTGGTCACAGGAAAGCAGTTTTTGAAAAGCTTCTGAGTTATAAGATCTTGGGTTAAATTACAGGTAATTTCCTATTAATATTCCCAACCAAGGTACGGAACAATGCGTTCAAATTTATTTAAAACATAAATGTGAATAATATAGCTAACACAGCTAGGAACATACACAAAATGGTAGATAGAGATGCAGGTCTTTCAGTTCGATGAGTTTTCAGTGTTTTTTTTTTTTTGGGAGAGTGGTGCTGTCCGGTGGTGCTGGCGCATTGACTATTTTGTTCATAATGCCACTTTAGTATGTTATGGTATCTCATATATTCTTTATTTTCATTATGCCTGTATAGGTGTATACATTCATGCGATTTCCATGTTGTGTTGATTGAAAAACTCGGAATACTTCCCCCTCCAGCTGAGATTGGCTAGCAGTGTTCACCTTCTGGATTCACATTCCTTCAGTTTCCAAAAGGATGCCAATCCAGGCCTCTTCAGTGAGAAGTGGTGAACACACCAAATATACTGTACGGAAGACCCTGGAACGTTTATATGTAAATTTTCAAACTGTAATTCTTTTTTTTTTTTTTTTTGTCTTGGTTGAAACGTGAGAGTTCATGACTGCATTTTGCTGAGACCGAATCCGTTTCTCTTTAAACTTCACTTAAATACAGTCAAGCTGTGATTTAAAGTCACAAAAATCAGCCAAGTAGTGATTGTTTCCTTGCACATTTTCGCATGTTGCATGTCCAAATCGGTAAACTGTACTAGTACAAAATACAATGATTTTTTTGGTAATCTCTCTCTCTGGCTTGTGAACTCATGACTCTATTTGACTACTCGGAGTGTAAACAGATGATATAGCTAAAGCTGTTTAGGGGCGTGCTTAAAGGCGCCTGTTGTCTTTAGCATGTTCATCCTTACAAAGCAACGCGACTCCGCTCGACTCAGATTTTCACGATATCTTATATTAATTCTTTTAGAAACAATCCAAAATGAGTCATCCAAAATTTCGTTAAAACTGAACAAATAGAAAATGGAAATTATTATTTCTTTTTTTTCCATGCATATCGCAATGTTTATCCGTATAATTAAATAATTTTGCAGCCATTGTCAATCCACTGCAGAATGGAGGCTTCCCAGCAAGTCATGTTGAGGGAATGGACCATAATCTACCACGCCGGTCCAGATTATGTGGGCTGGAAGATCGACCGTATTTAGCAGTCAGGCGCTTGAACTCCCACCTACTCAAAGAGCGTGTGCTATTGCATTCTGGCTTACCTGACCACTCGGCTACGGAGGCCATGTTTTATCCGTTGCTGATATGCTGGACATTGTTTGTGGTGGTGCGCTGAATGGAGAAATGAACGTACAATACGGCGGACGGACAGAAAGAAACATTTTCAATTTAATTATTATGCATATGAAGTAACGAAATGCTACTATGAAATACTACTGTTATTTATTCTACTGATCACAGAAGGTTAGCGAAATACGTGTTGTATTTTAATTTTTATTAAAATCCCTGAGGAAATAAGAAAAGCATTATAGAAAGTCGAGAGATGTTGTTGTTGTTGTTTGGGGTTTAATGGCGCAAGAGCAACTTCGGCTATATTGCGCCTGTTCAAGTTTTGTTATTTCCTGTTATATTGTTACTGATTTAACATATTAGATATGATTAGTTAAGTTTATAAACTGAGGTATGATAAGAGTTCACTGACGTTTGATTTTTCTCCCATCATGAGTTCAAGGCTTAAGTCGAGAGATAGTTTTAAATTTTCATGACGTTCTTTTAATAAGTTATTGGTCTCATTTATGCGGGAATTGCTCATCAAATTACGTAAACAAACATGAAATAAAGGGGATTTCTACGCATCTGGTTATACGAGGACCATTCTTGGCTGAGTACTTACTAAGCGTCTAGGAAGAAAATTTTTGCAAGTCACGTGTTCTAATCTGCTCGGAGCAAGAATGTGCGAGCTGATTACACCTGTATGTAACTAATTTATTTCATAGCGATCCTTGTATTCACTAGCTTGCTGAATGCATGGCTGTTCCGTAGCATAAAACGAAATCATGTCTCTTGAAATTATATATAAGGCACTTGATAATTTGCTGTTCCTCTGATGATAGTTTTTTTTCATGCAAAGGTTATATATATTATTGCTGCAGTGCTGGGCATCGTTCATGGCTTCTTCTTTGGTTTTTTAAGGAGCATTAGCAACTAAGGCCATATTGCTCCGGGTTATGCGGTGGTCATTCCCTGACCTTTCCGCATTCTCCGTATTTGGTGGTGACGGGCTCGAACCCCGGTTTAATCAAGAAGCGTGTGCTACGCACTGCTGCTCCTTCCCACCTGGCTACGGAGGCGCCAATCGTTCATGGCAGTACACTGATTACAGAAATGAATGGACAATATGGTGGATGGGTAGAAAATAAAAATTTTCAGTTTATATTCCGAAAAAAAATTCATAATGCTTATTGTTTATTCTGCTAATCATACATAGGAGGTTCGTGAAATGATGTATTTATCTAACCCGGATATGATGACTTGCGCAGGAAATGTAAATAATTTACAGTAGTTAGAATTAGTCAGTCAGTCGTTTCTCGTTTATTAGAGCAGTGTTTCTGAACCGTTGTGTCGCCACGTGGTTCTACATAGGATCTAAAAAGTTGTAAAAGGCTGTTGTACTGTTGTGTAGCAGGCAAGTTAAAAGACTGTCTGCTGAGTAGAAAACTTACCACCATCTTAACTCTTTAGGAAATGCAGAAAACCTTCAAAAACCAGACAAAAAAAAATTATATTAGGGTCCACTGTAAATGATTACATCTACTCATATATTTATTTTGTCTGTAAATTGCGTGTTTTTTGGTCAATTTTCCGAACAAAAAAAAAAAAAAAAAAAAAAAACACCCTTGCTATCCACGCTTGAGACCACTAAAGTTCCTCGCGTTATCGACGGGATTCGAACCCGGGCCTTTTCTACCTAGTGTGGAGAGGATGGTGACGATACCACTGTGCTACCGCGCAAACATTCAAAAACTAGACAAATTATGAAATGTTTTTCACAGCACCTACAATTCTCATTCGCTTCAGATATTCCTTCTGAGTCATAAATATCTTATCGAAGTCCGCTGTGTTAAAATAACGCACCACTAGTGAACCTTGACCCGGGCGGAGTTGCAGTCGGCTAAAAAGTTTGATAAGGTTCCGAATTCCTGTGACTTCGAAATACTGGTCTTATCGGCTGACAGCGTTATCAGTTGAGGTCGCACTTGTTCCATGACGGTCATTATCAGCGCTGAACGGTACAAACGGCTTTGTTTGCAGCGTTCTGACACCTCCTATCAGTCGTCAAATTGGACGACCTCTTGACATTTAAGCTGTAACATGGCACAGGTGCGAAAGAGAAATGCACAGGAAGTGATTAATTACTTTGCAGTGTGCTTATGTCGGTGGAAAGATATAGGAGGATGCTGAATTACAGAGAATATATCGTTATTATTATTTGTTTATTATTATTTTATTTCCGTTTCTCTTGCAGTAAGATAACGGCTTCCACTGTGAGGAATTTATAAGAATTGAGTATACGTTACTTCGAAATAAACTATTTCGAAGTAACGAAATACGGTAACAATGAGCTATGCTCTCATAGTGTGCAGAGCGCCCCTTTAAACACTGGGTGGCATAGTGAATAGCAACTCTGTTCTCTTTCGCTATGAAGAAAAAGGCTTGATGTTCGATTTTGATCACCCCTGATGTTGAGAAATATTTTCCATAGTAGTGGGAGGACTGTTATGAGTTGCTTTCTTTTTGACTCTCTCAAAACAGGCAAATCGGCCATAGAATACACGCAAATTACAAACATGATATACTGACGCTTAGCAGCGTTAGTTATCTTGTCGCATATTCTAAACAACCTAGCCCAATCCCTTAAATGAATTTCTGTAGTCAAATGAGTATATAGAACACAGATACTCGCCAAATATTCAGTTGCATATATAATCAATTCTGACCATGGGTTAAACAACCCAGCTAAGATTCCTCTTCCATATCAGCTGACCTGAGTTCAGAGTTTATCAGAGCATGTGTTTATTTGACACTAATAAACTTCAATAAGCGTTGGATGTGGATTTAGTACTCTGAGATTATCCAGGCCACCAATGCCAGGTACTAGTAGCGATGGCCAGTGAGACATCACACCTGTCACGGAGGTTCAGGTCTGTGGTGACCGATACAAATCTATAAACATTTTTAAAATCAGTTTATTTAACAAAAAAAAAAAAAAAAACGTGGTACGTATGTCCATTGCACAGCCAGAGTCATCAATCGTACAATCGATATAAAATTTACCACACTAATAATACTTCGTACGCTGGCATATACTTTTAGATACATAACTCGTACTTATTTGCTTGGCAGAGAAACTTTTGGTATGGTAGTCGATAGAATGTTCCTTCTTTGAGCCCACTTTCTTTTTTCTTAACCACTAGACGTTAAATGTATGTTGTATATGTTAATCCAAAGTGCTATTCCCAGTGATTTTCAACGCTTTTCTGAGGATATATATAGTTATAAGTTCTTTTCTTCTTTATTTTTATGTATCAGACCTGAATAAGAATAGTATAACTTTCTGAATTATTCGCACGACTGGGGAACTGAGACTGACATTTAAATTATATTTTTTTATGTAATGTAATTTTAATTGTTCCTATGTGTAATATCTGGATAGGAAATGTTTGTGTTTTACACAAAATGCGTCTTTTTATGTTTACTAGGCCTGAACATTTGGTTTTTTGTATTAATTCTGTGCCTCTGGAACTAAGTTGTAATCATATGTAGGTTGTCTTAATACGAAAGGTAATACTGTAACTGAAATTGTTTCGATAGGCAGTGTTTTTATAAGAAATATTTATGCATGTTTTGTATGATGTGTTGTTATGTTCCTGTAGGTGTAATTCTGTACTGTATATACCTTCTGGCCATACATGGATGAACTTGATGATAAATAAACTGATTTATAATAAAAAAATAATAATAAAATAACATTAAAAGATGAAGAAAAGAAGAAGAAGCAAATAAAGAAGTGTACTTACGTCTACCATGCGTTTCTTTTCCAAACTAAATAACGTGTGTATCGGGAGAGCTTAAATGTTTATGTATGGTATTTAAACATTAATAACAACAATAATAATAATAATATTATTATTATTATTATTATTTCTCCCTGATTGGGGGTTCCACCTCGTGACGGGTATTGCTACCAAGTACACAGGGTGGTTGTTGTTATTAAGAGCAACAATAATAATAATAATAATAATAATAATAATAACCACACATAACAGCCTAGCAGAAATAGGACTCCCAGCGAACACCTACAGGGAACTCCAGAAAGTCGCAATCCTCAACACCTGTAGGATAGTCAGAGTTCCTCGACCAACAGTAACACCAGACATAACAGCCACCCTATGTACTTGGTAGCAATACCCGTCACGAGGTGGAACCCCAATCAGGGAGAAATAATATAAGAGCAATAATAATAATAATACTTCGGCAACCGAGAAGCAACTCCAGGAACTACTCCGGATCATCGAAGAATTCAGCAATGATATCAGGATGAAATTTCGTCTAGACTCTAGACAAATGTAAGATCCATGGACTGCATCAGGAGAAATTAGTTGGCCAAAACTACGAACTGCAGACTGGTAAAGAGATAGAAGCCATGACAGAGGGAGAGACTCACAAATACCTGGGAATGATGCAGGCTCAATAGGTACAGCATAAGGAAATCAAGGTCTGCCTGACCTAAAAATATTACCAGAGACTCAGAAGCCTGCTAAAAGCAAAGCTGAACGAAGAGAACACAGTTAAATCCATAAACACTTATGCAGCCCCAGTGCTAACATACTCTTTCGGGATCATAGATTGGACCAACACTGAGTTGGAGGATATCATGAGAAAGACAAGGAGGATGATGACCAAGAGTTGTCAACACCACCGAAGTCAGCCATGGAGAGACTGACAGAGGGAAGAGAGAGAGGAAAGAGGGAGGAGGGGACCTTATAGGTGGGTCGGAAAACTGCTAGCTTGGGGGGATTCACAGACTAAAAGGTTAAAAGTAGCTGCAGGCAGAGATGAAGGTGATTTTTGCACTACTTCTATTAGAATAAGCAGCGGCCTGGAGCGAGGGGTGCTGGGGGTTTCAGGGACTGATGGTAGTCATTGTGAAACAGGTGGGTATATGGGATGTGTTAGGGTAACTAAGAATAAGAATATGTGCATGTATACTTGCATGTATACCAATGCTAGAAGTATAGTAAATAAATTTGAAGAATTTGAAGTGTTGGTCAAGACATCAAAGGCGGATATTGTTGGGATATCAGAGACGTGGTGTCACACAGATATTAGGAATGAAGAATTGGAATTTGGGGGTACAATGTGTACTTTCTGTACATAGACAGGATAGGAAGGGAGAAGATGTTTTGCTGTTAATTAAGAAAAACATAAAATCAAAAGAAGTGCATCCAGTTGATATAGATGAACAGCGCACGTTGAGTCAGTTTGGTGTGATATAAGCACTGCGAAAGCAAAAATAAGAATAGGAGTGTGTTATAGGCCTAATGACTCGAATGAGTACAGTGAACAATTGTACAGAGAAATAGAGTGGGCTAGTAAATCAGAATGTCTTATAATGGGGGATTTTAACTTTCCAGATATTGACTGGAACTTGTGGATTGGTCACTCGCACACTAGTAAGACTTTTGTGGATTTATTGGATGATTGTTTTTTGCAGCAGCATGTTCCAGAGGCAACCAGAGAGGGTAATACTCTTGATCTGGTTATCACCAGTGATCATTCGTGTATTAAGAATTTCAGATAAAGGAACCACTAGGTGGCACTGATCACAGTGTACTGATGTGGGATTTACTTAAAGGTATAATTACCGTCAGGGGTAAAGGAAAGGGTTTTTGCTTCCGTAAAGGTGAGTACAGTGGTCTCAGACAGTTTTTAAATTCTATACAGTGGGATCAACTGATGATGTTACCAACAGCAAATTCTAAGTGGGAAGCATTCAAGGAATTAATCGTGGAAAAAGTTTCATACCTATTAAGAAATATTGTTCAAGGTTTAGGCCTAAATGGTTATCAAATGAACTAATGAGACTCGTGACAGAGAAGAAAAATGCACAGAATGCATATAAATTATCAGGCGACACAGAAGCCTATGGCAGATATAAGCTAGTCTGTAATCAAGTCACAAAGGAGGTTAGGCCGACGAAGGCAGATTACGAGAAATCTTTGGCAAAGAATGCTAAGAAAAACAGCAAGGATTTCTTTACTTATGTAAACTCAGGAAGGAAGGGAATGAATCTGATTGGTCCACTCGATATCGATGGTTTGACTGTTGATGATCCTGCTCAGATAGCAAACAAACTGAATGAGTATTTTGCATCTACATTCTGTATGAGGAGTTATTATGGAAGGAAAATGGCAGAAGGTTATCAAATTGTAGCAGGGTGCTTAATGATTTTGTAATAACTGAGAGAAAGTGGAGGAGAAATTGTTGAAGTTAAACATAAGAAAGGCATCTGGGGTGGATGGGATCTATCCAGTTATATTAAAGGAGGCGGCAAAAGAAGTAAGCAAATCCTTAGCCATAATTATGAGAGCATCCTTGGACTCAGGAGAGGTCCCCACGGACTGGAGATATGCAAATGTGTCCCTAATTCACAAAGGGTGATCGATGAGTGACACGAGTAATTACAGACCAGTTAGTTTAACTTCTGTTCCGGGTAAAATAATGGAGTCACTGGTTAAAGATGCATTGCAGGATCATCTAGACAAGACTGCAGCAATAATTCAGACACAGCATGGGTTTGTTAAGGGAAAGTCTTGTCTGACAAATTTGATTGGTTATTATGATGTGGTTACAAAGGAACTGGATGCAAAAAATAATTTTGATATCATATACTTGGATTTCAGGAAAGCTTTTGACACTGTTGCGCATGGACGACTACTGTACAAATTGGAGCAGAATGGTATTAAGCGTAAATTGCTACAATGGATAATAGGATGGTTGAGTGGGAGAAGACAGAGGGTGGTAATTAATGGGTGCTGCTCTTCGTGGACTAATGTTATTAGTGGAGTCCAACAGGGTTTGGTGTTGGGTCCACTGTTGTTTTGTATATTTATCAATGATATTGATGAAGGTATATCAGGCTTAGTGTCGAATATTTGCAGATGATACAAAGGTTGTTAATGACAGTAATGGCAGTGTGCTGCTGCAACAGGATCTAGAAAATTTAGGCAGATGGGCCGAGAAGTGGCAACTGAAGTTTAACCTTGACAAATGCAAAGTACTGCATATGGGTAGAAGTAACCCCAGAGAAACGTACCAACTGTGTGGTACTACACTTAAGGTGGTAGAAAATGAAAAAGACCTGGGTGTAATTGTGCAGTCAGATTTGAAGTTTCTGAGCAATGCAAACAGGCTGCCAGGGTAGGTCATGGGGTTTTGTCAATGATATATAGGAATTTTGCTAGCAGGGAAAAGGAGGTGATTGTCCCTCTGTATAAGGCAATGGTCAGGCCACACCTTGAGTACTGCGTACAGGTCTGGAGGCCTCATTGTAGGAAGGATGTAGATTTGCTTGAGCGTGTACAGAGAAGGGCAACAAGATTGGTGAGGAGAATGAAGGGATTCTCTCACCAAGAGAGGCTTAAGTTCTGCAAATTGCAATGGCTGGAGACTAGGCACCTGCGCGGTGATCTGATTGAGGTGTATAAGGCCTCGTATGGGTTGAGCACGCTGAATTCTGATGGGATTCTTCCACTTGTTCAGATTACGAAACTAAGGGGCATAAATTCAAATTAAGGAAAGACAGATGTAGAATAGATGTGGGGAAATTTGCCTTTAGCCAGCAGGTGGTTAATTGCTGGAACAATCCTCCATCTGTCTTTGTGGAAGTTGATAGGTTAAATAAATTTAAGGAGGAACTGGACAAACATTTAGAGGGAATGGTTGTGCGATTTTTTTTTTTTTTTGGCTGATGCTGAATAAGCTCATACACTGCTTTCTTGCATCACATGCCGCTACTAGTACTACTACCTCATCGAGCAACAGAAAACAGCGATAGTTAACCTGAAGGACTACTTCAACAAAAACGCAGCAGCATTCTAAGCGAGGAGTTCCTTCTCGTCCAGACTACGCAAACGTATTTAGAAAGATGGACAAAGAAGACACTCCATGGCAGACACTACAATGATCCTCCATCAAGACCACGTAGATAAAACTGCTTCCAATGCATGGCTCACGAGTGGGACGTTCTTCCTCGAGACTGAAGGATTCATGCTCGCCATCCAAGACCAGGTAATAAATACCAGAAACTATAGAAAATACATCGCCAAGGAGTCCTGAGTGTCAAATGACACATTTCGTCGATGCTATCTAGTCTCAGAAACGATCCAACACATCACCGCGGGATGCAAGGTGATCACCCAGACTGAGTACACTAGTAGGCATGACCAGGTAGCCAGGATAATACATCAGAAGCTAGCAAGGAAATGCCAGTTGATCAAAGAAAGTGTACCGTATTACAAGTACGAACCCAGGCAGTACTGGAAACCCCAACCCACAAGCTGTACTGGGACCGCGCCATAATAAGGACAAGATAATCCCGCACAACAGACCGGACATAACTCTTGTCGACAAGAAGGAAAAGGCTACCTATCTGATTGACATTGCGGTGCCCAACACTGGCAACCTCTAGAAAACGCATGAGGAAAAATTTAGGAAGTTCACGAACCTAAGACAGGAGATCAAAGAGATGTGGCATATGCAACAAGTAACGATCATCTCGGTCATCGTGTCAACCACCGGTATGGTGCCAAAGACTCTACATAGCAGCCTAGCAGCAATAGGTCTCACAGAGAACACCTACAAGGAAATAATAAAACACGCCTGCGTGCTCTGGATTCATAATTTATTTATTTTTGTTACACAGAGCATTAAAATTATGATAAATGAATTAGCTTTCGGCTGGGTGGCAGCCTTCATCAGATTAAAATACTTCGAATGGCAGTTAGAATAGAGATGCACTGCCAGGATGGTACGTGAGACACGTGGTTAGTTGTTTGTTGATGTTTGTGGCTGTGACGTATGGTGGTGACGTGGCCAGCGTTTGTCTATGGACAGAATTACTGTTTCTGTGATGGGGTTAAGTTGACAACCACTGTTCCTGTTCAACGAGGTATCCGAGCATTTTGTACTTAACGATTCCAACCAGGTGCGCCTTAGGTAATGGTGGGACTTGTCTACAACCACGACATCGCGGTGTGGGTCGATGTCGTGGTGGGTTGTCCAGACATGCTCGGCAATAGCTGAGTGTTCTACATCCGCCAAACGGATCGCCCTTTTATGTTCTGAGAGGCGTTTCTCGAGACGACGACCAGTCTCTCCAACGTAGCAGCTCGTGCAGTCACGGCAAGAGATGCGATAGACCACACCACTCTGTAGAAGGGTGGGGACAGGTGTTTTTATGTTGGAAAGGAGAGAACGCAGTTTCTTGCCTGGGAGTTGGATGCACTTTACCCCATGCGATCTTAGGATTCTACCGATCTGCTGTGACAGGTTGGGGTAGTATGGGATGAATGCCCTCGTGGAAGACTCGTCACTGTTGGCGTTGCTGTTGGTCGTCACGTTGTCGCGTGCTTGTAGATCACATCTGTTAAGAACATCGATGGGGTAGCCACACCTCGTAAGGTCTACTTTGACTCTGGTGATCTCTTTGCGCCTTTCATCTGCAGAGCTGGAGTGTGTCCAGGCGCGAGTTAGCAAGGTTCGGGCGGTTGAGAGGAGGTGTCCCCGTGTGTGTGCTGACTGGAAGTTGGTAAATTGGCCAGCACACAAAGGCTTACGAGGTGTGGCTACCCCATCGATGTTCTTAACAGATGTGATCTACAAGCACGCGACAACGTGACGACCAACAGCAACGCCAACAGTGACGAGTCTTCCACGAGGGCATTCATCCCATACTACCCCAACCTGTCACAGCAGATCGGTAGAATCCTAAGATCGCATGGGGTAAAGTGCATCCAACTCCCAGGCAAGAAACTGCGTTCTCTCCTTTCCAACATAAAAACACCTGTCCCCACCCTTCTACAGAGTGGTGTGGTCTATCGCATCTCTTGCCGTGACTGCACGAGCTGCTACGTTGGAGAGACTGGTCGTCGTCTCGAGAAACGCCTCTCAGAACATAAAAAGGGCGATCCGTTTGGCGGATGTAGAACACTCAGCTATTGCCGAGCATGTCTGGACAACCCACCACGACATCGACCCACACCGCGATGTCGTGGTTGTAGACAAGTCCCACCATTACCTAAGGCGCACCTGGTTGGAATCGTTAAGTATAAAATGCTCGGATACCTCGTTGAACAGGAACAGTGGTTGTCAACTTAACCCCATCACAGAAACAGTAATTCTGTCCATAGACAAACGCTGGCCACGTCACCACCATACGTCACAGCCACAAACATCAACAAACAACTAACCACGTGTCTCACGTACCATCCTGGCAGTGCATCTCTATTCTAACTGCCATTCGAAGTATTTTAATCTGATGAAGGCTGCCACCCAGCCGAAAGCTAATTCATTTATCATAATTTTAATGCTCTGTGTAACAAAAATAAATAAACCTACAAGGAACTCCAGAAAGTCGCAATCCTGAACACCTGCAGGATAATGAGAGTTTCTCGACCAACACTAACACCAATCATTACACCCACCCTGTGTACTTGGTAGCAGTACCCGTCACGGAGTGGAATCACCCAATCAGGGAGAAATAATATAACAGCAATAATAATAATAATGTAGTGACGGCGGAAAAATCAAAGGCAGCCACAATTTTTGTTTAGGTGAGGAACAGAAAATGAAAAATGACTAAAGCATCTTGCAAGTATCAGGAATGCGTTGGCTATAAATGTTTCATGTAAGTTACCATAAAATATTTATTTATCGATAAGTATAATTTAAACTACAATATTAAATATTGTAATTTTATTTACTGAAATTCTGTGGGCCGTGGCAATTTTCTTTCACGTCTACGGGAGCATTGCCGAACTACTGCTCACATCAAACAACTCTTTTTTTTTTTTTCAGACTAAGAAGTGTGACTAAGTAAGAAATATATGCACGTGATGTGCGTACGTTAAAAAAAATTGAAAATGAATAAATGTATACACTTTATAGACAACGTTACCTTAAAAGTGATGTCCTTGAGAAGCAGCATATATTTGTTATTAGCTGTTATAGAGTTGTTGAAAAAGTTAGTCATGTGTTGACTTCAGCTCAGATATTCTGAAATTGCTTGGTCAAAAGAGCATACAGAGAGAATAAGCGCATTCAATTCTTTATCGTTCTCAGCCTGAATTTTAATGTGAAACTGGATTCCATAACAAAAGCAAGACACTTAAGCTCACTGAAACTTTAAATAAGAAATCTGCAAATTTTATGAATTTGCTTTTGTGAGACTTCCACTTTGTTGTCTGACATAATCAGCAGATTATTCGTTAAAGTTCCTCCTTGCCACAGGTGTAGTCAATGAACCTACACTAGCCACCCAGTCGGTAGAGTAACTAGGCAAAGAGCAACGTATGTACCTTGAAAGGTGTCAAGAGTTCCAAGGGTTCTGGGCAGGTTTCACTTCACCAGACTGCTTGTAGTATGCAATTGGACGCCCTAATCGCACTCTAAACTATTAACAACAGTCCACCCAACCATCTACAACCCAAGGCAGGGAAGCGGGAATTATTCAGTGTTGGGAAGGAAGTGAGGAGGGCGGGAAGAGACAGGACGCTCGTTCTTCAAACATGATCCAGCCCTATACAGGTGGGCGCGTGACTTACATGTACTATACGTAGACAACACGATGAAGGTAGACATGTTGGAAACTAGACGATGTTTATTGTATTAGCGCACGCACACCTCACAAAATATGTCCATGCAACACGCTACTATAAATATTATCTTACCATGTAGCAGCAAATGAGGTTCCTAATCATACCAGCCTGCTTTATATTTTACATTGATCAAACCAAAACATTTTTTTTTAGATCGAAAAGTGAAAGATAAATCTAGCAATGTATATGTATACACAGTGTATCTGAAAAGTAATAAAACAGAAATTCAAAAAAAAAAAAAAAAAAAAGCAAATGTTCCGAAAACGAATTGCTGAATTTATGAAAATCATTCAAATTAGTCGTCATGGAACTGAATGCACTTCTTTGTACTTGTCTTTTAATCGTTGACAGCATTCTTGAAATTTTTCTAAAGTTATCTCCTTGAGATGGTCGGACACATTCTTTTGATGTTTTGGATGGTATGAAATCGTTTTCTTTTCGTCTTCATTTTTAACTTCGGAAAGAGAAAGAAGTCAAAAAAAAAAAATTCAAATTATTATATTTGGGCCACACATAATTTCTTACATATACCCGCTTATATATTATGTCTGTAAATTGCACATCTTCTCTGGTCGATTGGCCACTTTTGCTAGATGAGAAAACTCCAGTTTCTGGCGGACAAAACCTTACCATCTACGCCCGAGACCGACTAACTCAGCCACGGAGTGAAAAAAGGCCATAAAAGTTCATCGCGTCATCGATGGGATTCGGACCCGGGCCTTTTCCACCCGGTGTGGGGAGGACGGTGACGATACCACTGTGCTACCCACGCAGAAACAAAGAGAGAGAGAGAGAGAGAGAAAGAAGTCAGCCGGGACAAATCTGTTGAATGGGTAGATTAATATCAGTAAACCTTTTTTTGTGAATTAAACCTTCGAACAATTAACGCGGAATGCGCTGGTGCATTGTCGCGCGACAAAAAATGGGCATTTAAATAATGCCTAATTTTATTTGGAAGTGATAGAACGATTATTGCAAAGAATTGCAATAATTGTTCAATTGCAGCTGATGCTGCATAAGCTTGCTTTCTTGCATCATTAGCATTAGCTAATGCTAATTCTAATTCAACGGTCAGACAAGACTTTCACAAAAACAAGAAATGGTTTTTGTTTTGCACGACAACACTCCTCATTAATTGTTCGAAGATTTATTTCTCCAAAAGAGGTTATTGAAGTCTGACATCTCTACCAGATTTGGCTGTGGTTGAGACTTCTCTTTCTCAAGTTATAAATGAAGATGAAAAGGAAATGATTTCATATTTCAAAATTTCATATTTCGGATTTCAAAAACATCCGAAGAATGTGGCCAATCATCTCAAAGAGGTACATCTGGAGGAAGAATTTCAAGGATGCTTTCAACAATTAAAAGTGTATAGAGTCCAGTGGGAGTCTATTTTGAATGATTTTCATAAATTCTTTTTCCCATATATACAAGACGCCATTTTTAGTTCTAGAGAACGTATGATCAAAACGTCCAGATGATTTTCTGAAACAGTGAGCTGTTTTATTATGTGATCATTAAACACGGAGTTAGCTTCGATCCCATGAGACCATAGCAAACTGATGTCATTGGATATTAATAACCCTTTAGAGGTTTAACCTTTTTTGTGTAGTCCATCTCCCTTTCAGTTTTGTTCAGTTATTTCACCCCTCCTATTCTAGTTTCAAAAATTGTAAATTAAATACATAATCAGAAAATTCAATTTTGAAACGACTTTAGTATCTGCCTATCAACAACTTTAAAATAAAAAAAGATGAAGTACAAAAAAAATGTATTTTGGAAGCCTAAAAACACTCTGACTCCAAAAAATGTGCAATCAGCACTGAATGATATGAGACCATGTACTCTTTAAAGAAAGTAAACGTTCCCATTAGTAATGACTAGTTGGACAGCAGCGATGGCAAGTTTTGGGCGTTCAGCAAAAAAGTAACTCTTCTTTCTACACTCACATTGTTTAGTAAGCACTTGTGAATTTGTATTACAACATATGCAATAAAATATTGTGCAAATTTTTCAAAATTTGCCTTCTAAAGATATGTCCAGTGCGTCTTATTATACGGAAAATACAATATATAACTGCTCTTTAAGGGTGTGCTTATTGACGACTTTTTGTCTTGCGTGCCAATTCAATGCGCAAAATAGCTAAATCATTGAGGTATAGTATATTTGTGCCTGTAAAATGCATTAATTCTTTTGTCGGTAATTATCCATTTTAACTGATTGACAAATCGATGATTCCTTGTGAAAAAACTACGCAACCCTTGACAGAGACCGACTAACTCTTCCACGGTGCGAAAAAATCTTTTTTCCCGGTGAAGCCGTCTACTGCTAACCTCATCGGTGATGAGCATAACTCATTCTGCTTTCCTGTATACTACTTTTCACGCACACAAGCCATTGTACTGTGCTGGTACAAGTTTGTATTTGACTGATTGGAGCCCTTCTGTTAGACTGCACATTTATTTTCACTGTCCGTCAGCCTCTCACACCAACAAGTCTCTGACCACAGAACTTGCGGGGAGTTTACTTAGTTTACAAGTATCAAAGACAGTGTTGTGCATATCCAGTAGGCGCCTCCGTAGCCAGGTAGGCAGGAGCAGCAGCAGCAGTGCGTAGCACACGCTTCTTGATTAGACCGGGGTTCGAGCCCACCAAATACGGAGGATGCGGAAAGGTCAGGGAATGACCACCGCATATCCCCGGAGCAATATGGCCTTAGTTGCTAATGCTCCTAAAAACCAAACAACAACAGCATATCCAGTTTAGCACCGCACCCGGAACAGACAGTTCATAATGCGTCCTAAAACAGAATTTTTATTTCATTTTTGTGCCCTTAGTAGGACTTCGTCCGGAGGGAGCACCCAGTTTGCTCATGCCTTGGCGCGACTCCAATCAAGGATGTACTACTAACTTCTCCACCCTAATAAGTAAATTGTTAATTTTTATAATTTCCAAGTTCTGCTGCACAGGTTTTTGCAGAAGCTTAGCACCTGGTTTACCTCGCCACGAGCGTCTTTTATATCTTTTAGTTCAGAAAAGTGAATTTACCACTTTTAGAAAGATTTGGAAAATCACGGTCCCTGCAGAGAATTTCAGCAACATGTACGATTTGAAGAATCTTCATCCTATAATAATTACATCACTTTCAAGGTATGTGAGCAGAGTGTAGACTCAGTTCCTTTTCAATCGCTCTTAGTGATAAATCTTGTGACACGTTTACTTCCTGTTGTTGTGTGCTAACTGATCTGCGAACTTAGTGAAAACCCCTTCCTTACTAGCGATGGTTTTTTGTTTATTTAGTTTTTCAGCCATATATAAGTCCTTAGAAAAGGAGGAGTGTATTTAATGATCAAATCATTTACTATTAAATGATAAACTATTTTTAATGTGTTTTGTAAATGACTACGAGTAATATTCGTTATTAAAATATTCATACATTCGGAATGTTGCAACTTACTGTAACATTACAATTATTTAATTTTTCACGTGGAAAAGTTTGAATATTTTTCTTCTTATGAAATCATTTTTGTTTTAAAGAGAATTAAATTTTGAAACACTTCTCACGAAATCAGTTTCAGGAAAATGCGCGATTAAATTACTGTATTTTGAAACATGGTGACACTGAATGTGTAGTGGTTATGACTGTTGGCCGTTCAAACATGCAGTATGTGGCATTTTGGCACTGTATAGCTTATTTCGGCTGGCCTTTTCTAATTTCTTGTTGCTACTGGTTTAAAATAAAAGTTATCTCTGGGGAGAGGCTAGGTATATGATGTCGTAGGCCAAGGTCTATTATTTTGAATCCATCGTGGCAACTTGCTCGGCACGCCGTCTGCTACTCGTATGTAGCAGTCTGGCTTCTTTCCCATTGACAACTAGAGGAATTTCTAAAGTCCTCTTCAATCGAGGCTGAAGCAGTGAGGAATCCAGGAGTGGGAATGATCGGGGACGATCGCATTTCGATCACTCGCTCCTAAGTAAGTTGGAACGAATACTGTGTTTTCTGTAATTATTCGTGTTATTCATTATTCTATAAAAGCTGGTTAAAACTTCAAGATAAATTTGAGTTAAATTTTCGGTTACTGTCAATCACATATATTATCATCGTTATATCGTTCTTCTTTCCCTATTAGAAAACATCGTCTGAATTGCTCCTGGGCTGTAGTCAGCCGATCTCTGGTGAAGGGAGTATGGTTGCCCCTTCAGTTATTCCGGATTTTTCGGCCCTCACAACATGCAAATCGGCCTGTGAACACACTTCTACAGAGATGAATATATAATACGAATATAAGCGATGAAATTCGTTTCCGTTAATAATAATAATAAAGAGAAGTAATCTGTATAAGATTTCTTAATTGCTTTGATGAAATATTTAAGGAATAGCTGATGGACCTGCAGGCCTTTTGTAGCATAGCGGCTTGCACCCCTCTGTTTGAAAGGTCCGTGTTCAATTTTGTTTGCTTTTCCTTTTGACCAACGGGGCTTTATAAAGTTATTCTACTAAAAGTTAAATTATTGTAGTAGTAGGGTTTTAGGAGCATCAGCAACCAAGGTGGTGATCCGTGTATATTGCGTGTGTTCTGAGGTCGATTTTCTGTTTGCTGGACGAAAAACTGGATTTTTTCGGCCTTGACCTGAGTTCGAGTCCCGTCATCAATGGGATTCGAACTCGGGTCTTTTCCACTCCGTGTGGGAAGGACGACGATCCTACCAACTGTGCTACTCACGAGGGCAAGAGTTAAGTGGAAAAACCTTTATTTGTATGTTTATGTACGTACCTTCGGTCTGCGTTGGACTAAATGGGAAAATCTTTATTAAGTATTTTTCCACTTAGCCCTATGATCTTGATCAAGCAGACAAAATAGCCCCAGCTATATATTTAATTTTTTTTTTTTTTTTTTTTGATAGCCGATGAGTATGATTTTTGCAACATGCCATGGCTCATTGAACAATTTTTAATAAATAATGATAATGAAAATGCGATTTGCACTCGAATTTCCATCTGGCGATTAGTTTATGCATTTTTCTTCCTATATTTATACTTGTATAATTGCGTGGTTGCAAGATGCACTCATGTCGTTCAATGTATCTACTTAATTCGTAAACACTAATCATAACATTAGCTCTCTCAACCAATTGAGAGTTTCGAGTAATCATCTTTCAGAATAGCATCCGCAGCTCATAAATCATTTTTCGTATGGACGTCTATTAGTGCACTTTCAACAATCTGATCGGCCTATTTGAATCCTCTCGAGAAGTTCATTTTTTTCGCTTGTGGCCTCCAAATCTTCCATATAGAAGTTTCGTTTGTTGTAGGATTTTTGGTGCATCAGAGACTTAGGCTATATTGTGCCGTATATATTGCATCTATGGCTCACCATAGCCCAACGAAAAGCTGAGTTTCCAGGATTAAATACCATGATACCCTCGCCTGAGACCAACTAACTCAGTCACGTTGTGAAAAAGGCCTGTAAAAATTCCTCACGTCATCGACGGGATTCGAATTCGGGTATTTTCCACACAGTGTGTGGTTTGTTTGTTTGGGAATTTTTTAGGCGCATGGGCGTCTACGCCCATAGTGCGCCAACAGTGTGTGGAGGACGGTGATTGTACCAACTGTGCTACACGCTAGGGCTCGCTCTACACAGAAGAATAATGGTATTCTTCTTCGTACCTGCAAAGGTCCTATAAATCATAGACAGACATCATGTGCTTTCCTAGTCGACGCTTAACACTGCATAGTTAATTTAATTTATGTCTGTATCATAAACCGGAAGTCTTTTTTTTTTTTTTTTTTTTTTCCCGAACCACTTATAATTCTGCTTTTCCTAGCATACAACTCCTGAATTTCTGTTTCCCATGTGCTTACCCGACATTTAAAAGCATTAAATTTTAGTTGCCATTTTTCAGACCGAACCAAATCCTGCTGAAGCAAAGTCACCTAGTTCTGGTCATTAACTACCATTTCTATTTTAAAATCATTAGCAAGATTTTATAGATCCCGTTCTACACCCTCGTCAGTGACAAACAGGAAAGTTAGAAGCGCAAGGGTGAGGTGAAACTCAAACTTATTTCTGAGGATACTCCACTTCTAAAAAAAGTCATTTTATGATACTTCCGGTCTCCTATCTTTTGGCCAATACCTGGTATAAAGGAACTTCTTACCAGTAATCACAATTTTCTCTAATATACACTGCCGCCTGAAAATTTGGAATCAGGTTTCATTTTTCTTAATTTTCAAAATTTTTATTAAAATAAAACGAACTTGTTTACTAATTTTTATTAAAATATTTTGTATTATGTATAAAAATATAAAAAAACTGAAATAATATTTAAGAAATTTCTAGAATATTCCAGTAAGGTTTAGAAGACTCCTGAATCTGGTAGAAATTGTAGAAGATTCCTGAATGTGGTAGAACGTTGTAGATGATCTAGAATATTCTAGAAAATGGGCGTATTATTTCAGTATTATAGAAGATTATAAATGATTATAGTGTTTTTTGAAATAATATAAAATAAGCAGTAAGAGTTGAAACCTATAAAATCGAACATTCCTCATTTCAGAAAGAGGGTTTGGTTTAAGTTTTGTGAGTTTCGTGATAAACATGGCAAGAAATAAGGAACTGAGTGATGAAAAAAGAAGTACTATTTAAAACTCTGTATAAGAAAGTTATTCCATGAGAAGTATTGGCAAAAAATTTCGTTTAAAGGAGTACAAACTACTATTCGATTATTCAAGGAGACTGGCAGTTTAAAATACAAACCACGATCAGGATGACCCCGAATAACAATGGAAGCACAAGATAAGACCATAACACTGATATCTGAATGCAATCGACGATTTACTGTACCTGAAATCCGAGCTGAATTCAATAGGAACAGAAAAACTTGTCTCAGTTTCCTGTAAAACTTCGTCTTAAAGAAACAGGACTTTATGGTGTGTAGCGATCCAAAAAACCCTTATGAAAACTTTATGGAAAATAGAAAGAAAGGGTTGGTTTTGGCTAGGGGAGCCATCAACATTGGAAAATTGAAAAGTGGAAAAACGTACTGTGGATGGATAAAACTAAATTTGAAATTTTTGGATTCCAGCATAGAGTTAATGTGAGACGATCAACTTGAATGTTTGTTTGTTTATGGGCTTTACAGCGCAAGGGCAGCAAAAGGCCATAATGCGCCTAGATCAACTTGAAGGAAGAATGGTGTTACCTTGTATAATACCAACAATCAAGCACGGTGGTGGTTCCATCATGATCTGGGGTTTCTTCTGTTTTTTGGGAGTGAGTTACATCGTTAGAATTGAATGAATTTTAAGAAAAGAATCCAGTGAAAACATTTTTGAATATAATGCAGTATCCTCTGGATTACGGCTTTGTTGAAAAAAATTTATATTACAACAAGACAATGACCTGAAGCAACACCAAAATACATCGAACCACCAAAAATGTGAACAAGCGAAAGAAGACATTGTCTATAATTAAAACGAATAGAAATCTATTATAGTAAAAAAAATTAGAATGGATTTGTATTTGTTTAAATTATAGACATAGTCTTCTTTCGCTCGTTGACGTTTGTTGGTGGTCCGATGTATTTTGGTGTTGAGTTGAGAGCTCTTGAACCACAGATTCCGGGTACGTTTGATCGCTAATGTTTTATAGAAAACTCCGAGTGTAGAGAATTCATTTAGTTATTTTAAATTCTTTTTTCAAAGAGAGTGTTATTAAAGAAGCGTTCAGCATGCCTATATCGAAGTAATTCCTCTCATTATTTTGTAAAAATTGTAATGCACTATGAAAGTTGTAGTCTAGTTGTACAAAGGTCGGTCCATAAGCAGTTTATTTTTAGTTACAAAAGTATAAATACTACAGATACAAAGTTGAAATTCATATAATTTATAAAACAAACACTGGGAAACGTGTAAAAACATTATTACATGTATCCACATCGCTTATTAATACAGTTTTGTCATCATTTTTAACAACTCACTGTGGTAAAAAAGGATGGATCCTGCTGTTGAAGCCTGCCTTTCAGCTCCTCGTCACTCAAAAAGTGTTCTCCATGAAGATATCTCTTCATTTTTTTAAAAACAGAAAAAAAAAAAAAAAAATCAGACGGAGCCAAGTTCAGGCTGTATCCACTCTAGGTCTCCATTTTTTTTTTTTTTTATCTGAATCATGTGGCTTAGCATTAACTGTGATTTGATGAATATATCCCTATTAAGTGTTTGACAGTATCTTTTCTTATTTATAGTCTGATTTATTTCTTATTTATTTAAAATCAACCAAAATTGGACGTTCTCTGTCCCAAAACACTGGCCATAATTTTTTGTGGTGATCTGGCAGTTCGAAGGTGTTTCTTTATGGGAAATGACGGATTTGTTCATTCCATAGACCGGCGTTTAGAATAAGGACTATAACGAAAGATCCAGATCTCATCACCTGTTATCAGGCCTTTAAAACAATCTTCTTGAAATTTATTGCACTCGTGCAACAGGTCTTGGCAGATCTCCTTCCGGTAAAATTTCATTCCTCTTGTTATCAGCTTGGGTACCCATTTGCAACATATTTTTATATAATCTAATGTGTCTAAAATTGTTAATACACTTCTCTTTGAACGCCCTAGTGCTTGCATCATTGTACGTGTTGTTATTGTCCTGTCTTTTGGATTAATCATTTCATCCAAAATCTTAGTGTTTCCTTCAGCGGACACAGATTTTGTATTCCGCTCCTTGGCTGGTCACAAATGTCAGCGATTCCTCTTTTATAACGTGCAAGCCATCTAAACGTTGCCTATATCAGTGTCTTTTTTGGCATATTTCCTCAAATTTTCATGAATCCAGACAGCCGAGTTTTTTTTTTCTGATTTGAAAAGGAACTTTATTACCAACTGTTGGCGGAAACAGACATCAGTTTGACTGCTCGTAACTTTCGATCTGTAATAGACAGAAACTTTTATTTTAGCATGTTTGTCTTAATATCTGTACTACTAGTATGTCTGAGTGGGTGGTGGTATCGTCACCGTCCTCCCCACACCGGGTGGAAAAGGGCGGGTTCGAATCCCGTCGATGACGCGAGGAACTTTAATGGGTTTTTTTTCACTCCGTGGCTGAGTTGGTCGTTCTCAGGCGTAGATAGCAAGGTTCCCCCCCCCCAGAAACTGGGGTTTTTTTCGTCCAGCAAAACAAGCAAATCGACCAGAGAACGCAATTTACAGACATAATACATACAAGGGTATATGTAAGAAATTACGGGTGGCCCTAATACAATAATTTGAATTTGTACTAGCAATATAAAAAACTTCATGATGCTAACTCAATTACAAAAATGTAGTTATTTATTATGGTCGTTCCATAAATAATGTCGCCCAAAAAAGGGACCGATCCCTGTATTTGAAAATGTATATATCGGATGAAATCATACAAAATCTGATACTTTAATACTACTATTTATACAATAGATTTACCAATATATTCACTTTGAAGCTACATTCTATCCTCACAAAACCCTAAAAATTCAACTACTACACCAGGGGCATCATATGGGCTGCTTTACGAAATACATAAAGATCTCGAGATCGACCTATCGCAATTTTTTCGTAACTGTTTCTTAAATAATGTACGCTCGTTGTAAAATTAGAGCTATTTTAATTTTTTATTATAAAAATAGCTTAACTGATACCTAAAAATTTGAAGTAAATTAAAAAAAACAACTAAATTATCCAATAATTACTGATATTTTTGGCCTTGGTGTTCTCTAGAATATTACATTATAGTTTTACCGTGATCAACTAATCGATCGGACTGTTTATCTGCCGGACGCTGTCTGCACAGTTAGGGCTTACTGTCACCTCCTTCAAATTCAAGGAAACTTGAGAATTTCACTAAATTACTCATTGCATATTTCCATATTGTATGCTGACACATGCACGATCGTTCCGCCTTTCTGTTTTATATGTAATAATTAATATAAACACTCGCTAGTTAATAGCTGCACGGGATGTAGCAGTTTGTGCTAATAGAACGGTTTTATTATTATTATCATTTATTATATTAAAGATATTATATGTTGCATAGGCAAGGATTTCAGTGTATGTGAAACTTAAAGTTCTAGGTTTAGTCTGAATTCTGGTTGACCACTAGGATTAGATTTCAAATATGGTAACCTTAGATACACGTAGTGCGATTATAACATGAGGAAATTTGCGTGAGGAAGTTTGAAAATTTCTGAGCTGGAAAGGGGAGGTACAGTACTTGTTTTGAGCCCCTGCCATTGTTCTTAGTATTAATACTCCTTCCCCCGTTCTGCTCATTGTGACATTATTAACTTAGCAGTCTTCATAGGAGCTATGAGGAATTTTTGAACAATGGACTGGCAGATAAACAATTAAATATGGCGCAGTGTTTTGGTGGAGGTCGTGACTCACGACAAATTATGTACTCTGCGCGTTTGCACGACTGTTACTATGTTAGCCAAGGTTCGCTTGTGAGTAACTGACTCTTCGTGCAAGAATCTTATGTACATTACTAAAATGCTTCCGACACACTTAATATAGTCACGTGATCTAGCACCATGGTAACCGGTTGTAGTTCGTCGAGATCGAGGTTAGCATCGATAAATGACCAGCATGAATTCGCCTGCTAGGGAAGTCAAATAAATACTACGAACCTGGATGTCGAAGAGTCAGTATTTTCCAAAACATACGAGCTACTCGATTAATGTCATGAATATTATATATTTACCTTTATGTATTACTGTTTTGTGCAATAGAATGCGATTATTTCATTCACTTTTAAAATAAAAATAAATGAATTCTCTGTCTAATAATATTTTGGAACAGAAAGCCTCGAATTATGTTACAATTAAGATGTTACTAATGGCAATGTACAAACTTCGGTTTGTCTATACTTCGGAACGGAGTATAATACATAAACACGTAGGGCCAGAGGAGTTTGAGAGAGAGAGTCGCCCCCCCACACGATGCTCGTGCTCCTTTTCGACACCCCCCCCATACAATGTCCACAGAAGCTTTCTGTTTTGCCGATCTTTTGATTCAGATGTGCTGAGCATTATGCGCATTGCTCTGAGATTTCATCAGAAGTAAAATCAGAAATGCAGTTGAAATCTGCTCTAAGGAGGAAGGAATGGAAAAGTGTGAATAAAAATAAATTTTCTGTTTATACTCCCAGGCGACCACACGGTCAGAGGAGTTCACAGGATAGAGAGAATACAAGAAACAGCACCGTATTTAGCAGTTACGAGCTTTAGCTCCAGTCACTCAAAGCACATGTACTTATGCACTCACGTGACTACTCGGACAAAGAAAATTTGTTTTAATCATTTGTTCATATTTGAACATGCGAAATATCAGAGAGAAAGATAAATTAATCAATTCGGCTCATCTTTGGCTGAAAATGTCGCCAATTTCAGTCTGTGGAAGCGTTGGCTTGTACATGTATATTGTATTGTTAAAAATTTGGTACAAAGCATTTATGTATATTGAGTTGTTGTGGAGTATGCTTCTGAATAATTTAAATACAGTTAAATAATTTATTTAAAATTTTACTGATACGAATTCACACCCAAATTATGATACGTGTCATTCCATTTAGTTGTGATTATACTTCTAGTTTAGAGAATTTCAGGAAACTGTATTAAAGGGGAAACACAGAGATTTTACTTTGAAAATTTGGTTTATAATTTATCAGGTCATGACTGGAGCGAAAATGACATGATTATGATATTAATTAAATTATTACTATTAGTATTGACGATACCGTGCAAAAAAGTCACTGCTTTGTGGCATGAGCAAAAAATAAATAAAATAAAATAAAATAAAACACAACCTGTGTTTTTACCTTCTCGTACGGGTACCGGTACGGCTCGCCTTTAAATTTTACTAAGCTATCGGACTCATGGAAGCAACTTATTCCAGTTATTAACAGCTTGCTCGTTGAGCAAAACTTCAGACAGTCATTTAATACTAAAAATATCACCTTCAATCATTTTACTCTCCTCTTTTTGAATTCCTTTTGCCAATTTCACCAGACGCGTTGCCTGTCTTTGGACCTTTAAAGAAGCCGCCCTCTTATTATTATTACTTTTTATTTATTATTATTTTTTTTATTTTGAAATGTGTCCTCCATACTTGGATAGTATTTAAATGTTGTCTTATACGAGTGAAATAAATTTTTCTGTCTCTGCAAGCAGTTGTTCGATAAATCATTAACAGGACATCATGCTCCTTTTTTTTTCACCTGTGTGCATTGTCTGGATCTTAAACACCGAATCCCTTTCTTCCTCTACTTGTTTTTAGCACAATCCTTCCAAGTGCATAAGTTATTTTGGGGTTGTTCTTTCCAATGGCAGAATCTTGTATTTTGCAGCTGCCGCCTTTGTAACTATCACTGAAGTATATCCAAGTCATTCGGAAGGACCACTGCTTGACGCTGGTCATTAATCACCCTTGCCATCTTAACATCATCTGGAGACTTGGACATCATTATGCTTTATATCCCTCCCTCAATATAATTTAAGAAAATCAAAAACAGAAGTGGTCCCAGCACCCATCCTTCAGGGACTCTACTTTTAACTGTTGCTGATTCTGAAGAATAGCAATTAATTGCAACTATAGACACATTCACAGGAGAGGTGAGGGGATAAAAATCCCCAAAAACATTTTGTTTATATTTTATAATTGTACTGTCACATGTGACAAGTTAGTTTTAAACTCAGAAGGACGCATAGCACTTAAGACTGCTTACATGGCTGCTGGCCGCACAATATGAATGAATGGGCAGTACGCAATCCGCAGACAGAACAACCTCCCAGCGAATCGAATGCTGTGCTGCAGTCTACCTAAACAATGTAAAAGTTATTTCCTCCGTCCTTCTTATGAATGGCGCTGTCATAGTGGTTAGTTAAGCAAGAATTTCTCTTTAAAAATGCAAGGTTCTATTATACTTTCCCTAATATGCTGATATAAATAAGCATCTAGTTTCTTTTAAAATTTTGTACATCATGGCGGATTTATCTACGATTTGCTCCAAAGGAATTCCCACTTGCTCACCCAGATCATTAAATTATATAAATAATAATTATTAAATCACTTAATTTAATAATAATAATAATTATTATTATTATTGTCCAAAAGCCTATAGCTTTTACATAACAGCTGGAGGAGTTTATAGATTTATCAGAGTTTTTCAATCGCTTTCCTGACCGCTGACCGTTTTTGGTAATCTAAATATTCCAGAGAACTTGGTTGGTTATTTGGTTTTTAGGAGCATTTGCAACTAAGGCCATATTGCTCCGGGATATGCGGTTGTCATTCTCTGACCTTTCCACATTCTCCGTATTTGGTGGTGACGGGCTCGAACCCCCGTTTAATCAAGAAGCGTATGCTACGCACTGCTGCTCCTTCCCACCTGGCTACGGAGGCGCCATCCGGAGAACTATTCTTCAAATTTAAATATTTCTTGGAATCCATCTAAATCTTCTACAGAATCCTGATCTTTAAAAGCAGTCGTTAATAATAATATTAAAACAGAAACATCTGTGCAAATTAATTCAAACGGAAAGTGAGGCGTATGGACTCGCAATCGTCATCTATTTCGACACTAAGGAAAGCCTTGCAAGCAACTGATCCGTACTGTCGTCTTCAGACATCTAGTGGAGTCAATGCCTTGTTATTGTTGGGCCACCGTTCACTCGGCTGTTATCCGTGCGAACGGTGGCCCAGCATAGTATTTGTTAGGTGATCAGAATTCAGTGACCATTGAGTGTATGCTAATGCGCTTAAAAATCAACGAGAAAAAAAAATCACGGAACGTTTTCACAACCTCTGAAATCCTTTTGCGAAAATCTATGGCGCCGCTGAACACACTGAAAAACATTACTGTAGACCAGAGGTACCCAAACGTTAATTAACTTGGCGCCTCTAAAAACAGTCATAAAATTGACGCCCCATCTTCCAAAACAAGTACAAATAAACAGATTTGGCATAAAATTTAGCTATGAGTAAACATATGTTTAACAATTAATAAATACTTATACGCTTCACACCTGGATTAGCGGAATAGTTTGAATTTATTTTGTTGAAAGTCCTTCATAAAAATAATTTGCACTCCAAAACAAATGCACCCTCCCAGGGGTATGCGCCTCACAATTTAGGAACCTCTTCTGTACAGTTCTGAATGTATTTTTATTTATTTTTTATTGTTGTTTGTGGACGGTCACAGCTAACCTATTGCAACTCCGCCGTTTTACATGTGCTGGTATCGTGATGATAAAGGCCAAATATTGTAGTGGTCCGTCTGTCCCGTTGTGCGTTTGCACGGTAGCGTCACCGTCCTCCCCACACCGGGTGGAAAATGCTCGGGTTCGAATCCCAACGATGACGCCAGGAACTTTAATGACTTTTTTCACTCCGTGGCTGAGTTAGTCGGTCTCAGGCGTAGATAGCAAGGTTCCCCCCCCCCCAGAAACTGGGGATTTTCGTCCAGCAAAACACACAAATCGACCATAGATCACACGCAATTTATGGACATCACGACCGTAGAACACACGCATTGTGCCGGCATATAGGGGGAACCCTGGACACAGCAATTAAAACACACACCTTGTCCCTTTGTGCCCGGTTTAGGCAGTGTTAATGTTGAGTTGACTAGCCATTTAGTCCGGAAGGCTGTAGAGTTTACAGCCGAACCATTCTAGTGTTCAGTTCAATTACATTTTTTACCGCACAGATAGTCAGATCCTCCAACGCCACTCCATGCAGGAGTTCCACAGGGTGGAGTCTTATCCGGACTCCTCTTTACCGCCATTATGATCCCGTTCTGCAAAGGTAGGGATGATGTATGCACTTACGCAGACGATATCAAGATCCTAACACCCATCCAACCGTCCATGACCAATAGGGCATTGTGTGACTAGATTAATTATAAGCTTCTGAACTTATTCGTGTACTTAGACAAATTTGGATTTGCCCTAAATCCACAGAAGACTGTAATCATGGTGTACTCGCCCAAAAAATCGGCTACGCTCCTACACCCGAAACTTAATGGCAAACCTATCCCAGTTGTTGAGACGCATAGAGATCTGGGAGTAACTTTTGATACTAAACTTACGTTCAAGTCTCATATTGAGCTGATTGTAAAGAAAATGAACTACTTACGTTGGGCAACAAAACAGCAACTCTTGCACGTGAAACAGGCTACAACAACCGCACGATATTTAAGAACCACAGTGTATTCGGCCATTTTGTATGGCGCAGAATTGTGGGCGTCAGCCACCCCTACCCACATTAGGAGAATTTATGCGAGTGAATTCTGGCTGCTGAAGTGGGCAAACCATAAGCACCATCTCCCTCAACAGTTAAGAACCATGCAGCTCTCTGAGCAGCTTAAACTGCAGCGTTTACCAGACGTAATTGTCTGGAAACGATTAATAACTACAATCAAAATGATGACTGGCATCATATCATCACCATGCTTCTGGCAGCTTTGTGAGTGGCACATCCCGCCATCTGCATTAAGAGGTACAAAATCCTTGAGAATCAAAACCAACAGACTGAAGGTGGCCGACAGGTTTATACCCGCCAGTGCGTTAGAATCAGTTCAGTTCCTAACACATATCGGAATTGACCTACTAATGCTCATAGAAGATTCGAAATATAGGAAACAAACCGCAGTGTGGTTCACTGAGGCTAGTGTTGCCTAGTAGTTGTGTGAATTTCTGTCAAGAACTGTCTGTACGCAATTGAATAATGTATATCTCGCACAAGCTGATTCAGTGGATGTGATGTTAGGATGAAATTGTATTACAATTGCCAGGACTCTAGACAGAAATGCAGTGATGAGTAAAGCAGTTTATATTTTATCTGTTCGTGTATATTTAACCTTTCCTGTATATTTTAAACATTCTTTTATTCACATTTTATGGTAATCCCCTGGAATTTTTTGCCGTGAAGGGAATTTGTCTCTTACCAATGTACACCTATATTTTAATTTTAGTAGGACAAATAGATTTATTTATTTACATTCTGATATATTATCCCAAACTGGTATGGTTATCACAGTTAGCTAGGGGATTTCTTAACTCTCATTGGCGGGTTAAGACCATTTGAGGCTTCAAGCCAAGAACAGTAACGTTTTCAATTTTAGCCGAAAAGAAATTCATACAACCATGTGCATTGTATCTGTAAATTGAGTGTGTTACTCTTCCAAGGCACTAAGTCTTTGGGGTAAGCATACCCAAACGAGCAGTGTGGCCTCATAACATATGTAGTGATCTGCATAATCGATTATAGCATTTCATAATCGATTATATGCAGATTATGTTATGATAAATATTGCATCCTAATTTGCATATAATTCATTATTTTCGATTATGAGAGAGAGTTGATTTTGATAACATCAGATCGAATCCTTCCACTGTCGCTTCTTTGTTTTTTTTTTTTTTCCTACTTCAGTTTTCAACTATGCCAATTTCTTATTCAGCTAATGTGCATATCGATTATGAAAATACCATAATCGATTATTTCTATTATTATACATTTCATAACAGACTAATTTGCATATAATCGATTGTTGATCGTTTTATTATGCAAATCGTTCGATTACGCCCATCACTAAACGTATAATATATTTGTAAACAATATTTGAAGATTAAATGCACAAGGCATAATATGATATGGGTTTAAATTAACTATATAATATCGGTGTAGATGTACCATAGTTTACTCATAGGCCGACCGGGCTAGCCAGGTGGGTAAAGTACCTGCATGGCGACCCAAAGGTCGCGGGTTCGAATCCCTCCTCGAGCTTGGATCAAAGTAAAATGCAAAAACTTTGGCAGGTGCATTATGGTCACAGAAGCTGATGCGTCAACAACTAACAAAAAAAAAAAAAAAAAAGTTTACTCATAAATTAAACTACTTACGTAGTGTCAAAGGCATCGTTTTTAATTGTATCTCATATTGTGGCTACCTTCAAGAGAATTAAGGAAGGGAATGCCGACCCCATATGAACGTGGGAAGAAGGCGAGGACAAAGAAGATTGTGGCTACCTTCACAACGGGATACCAGGTATTGCACTACTTCGAATAAGTAATGCTTCTCTAGTAGAGAAGACTAATGTTATTTATTTTCAGTGGATACCACCACCCAGACGGTACCGTTTCAAAGCTGTTGGCCTATCATTGTAAACAAACCTATGTTCATCAACCAGTAAGGGTCACGGATTTTAAGAAGTAAAACGGGTAATAGACAAGTAGTGTATGAACCGAAATGAATTTTATGTAGAAATAGACATCAGAATTGCATGCAGAAATTATTGTAGCCATTACTGCGTTTCAAATGTTAGAATAAGAACAAAAAAACATATACACACACTCCAACTAGTGACAAACTTTGACGGAACCCTCTGGGGCCTCTAGGCAAAAGCAGCAAAACATTTTCAGTTTTAGTGTTAACTAAAACAAAATTCATACAGTTATGTGCATTATACTGTATCTGAAAACTGTGTTCCTATTTCAATACACTAAGACTTTGGAGTGAACATACTCAAACGGGCGGTATAATGTGGCCGCATAGCATGATATACTTGTAAACAAACCAATGTGCATCAACCAGCAAGGGGACCAGGGATTCATGAGCGAAGTAAAACGGTTAACAGACAAGTACTGTATCAACCGAAATGAACTCTACGTATTGAAACAGATAACAAAATTGTATGCAAAAATTATTGTATTAATTACTGCATTTCAAAATTTAGAATAAGAAATCTCTACTGGGGTAGATCCCCTGGCAGGTGCCTGCTGTGCTTATTGGGTAACCTCTCACTGTTAAATTGTTATATCTCTCAAAATTTCTTTTTACGAGTATATATATCTCTTTGTTAATCTATGTCAAACCTTCACCGCAGCCTTCTTTGTACTTGGAAAAACAAAAAATATATAACAAAGGTCACACACGAGAGAGAGAGAGAGAGAGAGAGAGAGAGACAACAAAAATCTCACGGAACCCAGTTTCAAAACAAAAACCTGCGCTTTGCTATTAAAAGATTCCACGCTGAATGTCTAGTTTACGAAAAGAATTTGCAAAGTTTTTAGATGACTAAATATTTGTGTTCCGTTTAATTCTAAGTGACATTACTAAAGAAACATTGCTTTATGTGGCACCGACGTTTATGCGACCAGCGACAAGGTTAGAGGCAGAGTAATGTGACCTTGACATTCATTGACCTTGTGTTGTCGTTTTCCTGCAAGCGGAGGGATGAATCGGTCGGTAGTAGAAGCAACTTTGGATATAAAGATTACTTTAGCTAATTCATGAAAGACAGGTGTGTGTGTGTGTGTGTGTGTGTGTGTGTGTGTGTGTGTGTGTGTGTGTGTGTGTGTGTGTGTGTGTGTGTGTGTGTATTGTGACTAGGAGGACGAGGGGAGAAGTGGAATATTGGTCAGCAGATGTGCACTGCAAGGTATGCTAGTTAGTCTTCCGTGAGTCATCAATAATTGGATCGTATACAGTGGCGAGACTATATATCGCCCCCAATCGCAAGATTATCGAACTGGTATTACGTGATCTTTAACAACTATACCAAATCAGCTGAGGGACTCCTCGGTTTCCTCTGTGGCACCCACGATCTTGCACAACTACCGGTGGGTGCGGGATTTTTGTACATTTTTGTACAGACAATGTTAGTAATATAGGCCCGGCTTTGTGCCAGGGACGGGCACCAGGGTGCATCTGCCCAGGTAGTGGCTGCTCCCTGGTGGCAGAGAGGCCTGACTTTACACACATCACAGACATACACTTACATTTCAGGCCGTTATATGGGACTCTGTGCCTACGGATTATATAGGTGGAGATAGCCACAAGGCTGGGTGCCACCCTTGTCATTAGTATACACATGAGTACATGAGTCCTCGGTTTCCTCCGTGGTTACAAACTTAGCAGTATGGTAGTTTCGTTGTTTGCATTGTTTGATCACCCTTAAAATTGCTGGCATACGGAACAGCGTACCTTATTTGCTCAGTGTTTCTAATGAGCATAGTTAAACAACACGTGAATTAATACTGTAGGATGACGTCTGGTTATACAGTATGATGAAGGGGAGTTTTCATATGGAAGTAGAACAGAAGCCTATTAGGTATAACGCATTGTTCAAGCATAGTAGCCAAGATTGTGCTGGACTGCCAGTGTGTTCAGCCTTCCCCAAGTTCCTGATGATTAATCTTTTTGTGATCACTACAGTTGCTTGAAAAATATTTTTACATGTTTATATCTACAGATAAACTGAATTTCGTTTTTTCGTCGTGAGTTGCTATTTAAGAATATTTTTACAGCACACTTTTATATCATAGGTATACGTAGTATCTTTACATTTGCAGAAGATGTGAAGATTGGGAGAGTCGTTAACCCTCATTGCCAAGCAGCGTTCCTTCAGGATGACTTGCACAGAAAAGTGACAGCTATGTTTTAATGCAGCAAAATGGGGTTGAATAGAAAACAGTAGAGGGAGAAAGGAATCTCGGAGTTACGATATTGGAAGGTATGAAGTTCTCTGAGCACTGTAAACAGACGGCCTGGAGAGTCCATGGTGTCCTATTGATGATTTATCGAACAGTAGCCTGTAAAGATATGGAGGCCGTAATCTCACTGTATAAGGCACTTTTAAGACCGCATTCGGAATACTGTGTTTAAGTATGGAGACCTCATCTGGAGGGGTCAAAAAACCCACTGAACTCCTTGAAAGAGTCAAAAGACGGGATAACTCGCATGGTGAGATTGGCAAAGGGGCGACCGTACGAGGAAAGACTTCGATTATGTGGGCTACAGAGTTTGGTAACCAGGCGCCTTAGAAGAGACCTGATTTTGGTTTATGAGGCTCTGAGAGGGATTAGTAAAATGAATGAAGGCCAGAATTTTCACTGCTATAAAGAATTGCAGAGCTAAGAGTCATAAATTCAAATTACAGGGGAAGTGGTTTATATTATATTGGAGGAAGTTTCCATTTAGCAAGCGAGTTGTTGATTACTGGAACAAATTGCCTCCGCAGGTAGTTGAGGTCGACAGTTTGAGGAAATTAAAAAGTCAACTGAATAGTTACCTGCGTGAGGAGGGAAGTACATAATATGTCTATTTAAGGCACTGGTTGAAAAGGAAATTTTTACAAACCAGAAAATTGGAGTGTAGTAACACCAATTGGGTGTTACTACACTCAGAGTAACGAAAAATGAAATAGACCTGGTGATAATTGTGCAGTCATTTGTGAAGTTTCCTGAGCAGTGCAGAGAGGCTGCCAGGATAACTCATGAAGTTTTGTCAGTGATATACAGGAACTTTGCTAGTACGGATAAAGAGGTGATTATTCCATTTAACAAGGCAATAGTTAGACCGCATCTTGAGTACTTCATGCAGGTCCAGAGGCATCATTTTAGGCAGTGTGTAGATTTATTGGAACGGGTGCAGAGAAAAACAACGAGATTGGTGAAGGGAAAAGAAGGGTGGTCTTACCAAGAAAGGCTTCAGTTCTGCAAATTGGAGCATTTGTAGATTAGGCACTTGCGAGGTGATCTGATTGAGGCGTTGAAAGCTTTGAATGGATTGAGCAAAAACTCAATGCTGATGGCATTCTTCCTCTTGCTCAGCCTATACACACACATGGGGGGGGGGCATAAATTCAAATTGAGGAATGATTCTTGCAGGATAGATGTGCGGAAGTTTGTCTTCAGCCAAGGGTGGTCGATTGTTGGAATAAACTTTCTTCTTTGTTTTTGTGGAAGTGGATAGTTTTTAAGAATTCAAGAAAGAATTAAACAAAGTAGTGTAAGGGATGGACAGGTGATGTGGGTAGTTTATTTATTTTTGGCTGGTGCTTTATAGAACATGCCTTCTTGCATCGTTTGTCACTACTAATAATCACACCACGTATTTTCATAATCATAAATATGTACATCTGTATCTCATTTAAGGACATTTCATTAAAACGACACTCGAAATTAAATACACTTTTCCCCAAACTCGATTAAGAATAACTCTCACATCGTTATAACGACGCCATAAAAAGTAATGTTCAGAAATTATTATTGAAAAGCTTGCCACCGAATAGCAGCGCCCCATGCTGCAAAAAAAGAAATCATTGGAGCGATGACGTTTCTGCCAAATCGGAGTGTCATTTAGTAAATAGAAAATACAGTATGTCATATTCTAAGTTGTTCTATATTTACCCAGTGGTGCGTTTACACATAGGTGCACTAGGCATACTCCTGGAATCCTCAATATTTTTGGGCTCTAAAAAGTGGAAATATACATCCATGACGTACAGAATTTGTTGAAGTAGTGAACCTCAAAATCTCACAGCATCTTATGGCTACAACTAATCCAAACGCAATATCTATTTCTAACTAAAACTAAATCTAACTAATATAAATTTTTTCTGTCGTTGCTTTTATAATCACTTTAAAATATGCCCAAAATGCTCATGAAGTGACTCAACATAACAGTGCAGTACAGTGTGAAAGCTACAAATTCGGAGACGCCTCCTCTACAAGATTTTCGGATTCCGCATGCTCTTTAACAATCTTGGCAAATTAACCGCCAGACCGCTCCCCTGCGGTGATGAACTTAGCGGTATGGTAGTTTCGCCAATGGATGGGACAGTATGTCCTAGGAATGGGGGTAGGAGAAAAACTAGAACGTCTATCAGCCTTACTGTTAAATTAGATGCTTTTGGCGGTATTGAGGTTGGCCATCTGTGCTGAGAAAGTTGGAGACATTCAAATTAGCAGCAGTTAGTTGGAACCGTGATGAGTAAATTTGTATTCTTATTGTGTATTTGTTTCTATACGAATATTACCAGCTGTTGTACGAAGAGAAGAATATGCAGATGTCAATAGACTCTTATTTTAAACTACCTCAACTATCTGTACCTATAACAAAACAATCTGTGTTCGATGTGTTCCATAAAGATTACTAAAAACAGTATCAAAATATTTATTAAACTATACAAAACTATATATATTTTATTTTACTTCAGATTCGATTCAGTAAACCTTCAGTTTTATCACCATTACGAATGATATCGTTTCCTGAGTTTTATTCTTTATGTGTGTGTATAATTTCAATTTCATTAAGTTTGGAAAGATGAAATCCTTCCTTCCACACTCCACCTTAAAATCTCGTCCTTTATCTAAAACTGAGTTTTCTAATAAGTGTGCTAAGGCTCTTCAAGATAAGAATGTTGCATATCGCAATTGGCTTGCATCTAAATCTCCAGTCCTATCCAAAGTAATGGAGAATTCTATTAACCCCCAATTCCTAAACTATCTAGAAACTTTCCATCTGATCAACGATCGCTAATATGGATTCAGCCAGTGTCAATCAACTGGTGATATACACTGAGTGGACAGAAATCATGGGATACCAACCTAGTGACGAGTAGGCCCACCTTTCGCCCGGATAAAGGTAGTCATATGGCGAGGCATTGAGTCTACTAGTTCACAAAACCGTTCCACAGGTATTTTCATCCATGCTTGCCTCACCCCTGTCCATAATTCCGTCGCATTCCTGAGTGGAGGATCCAAAGCTCGAACGGATCTTTCAACAGCATCCCAAAGATGCTCCACACGTTTCATGTCCGGTGAACGGGGAGGCCATTCCATGGTGGTAAAATCTGCGAACTGCTCCTCGAACCATGTTCTGGTCACCACGGCTCTGTGGGAAGGCGCACTGCCCTGCTGGAAGAGTCCATAGCCCTGTGGGTGCACGATGACTATGAAGGAATGCAGATGGTCTACAAGGATGGACACGTAACCTGGACCGTTCAGAGATGTGTCTAGACGTACCAGAGGTCCCAAAGTGTGTAGCTGAATACGCCCCAGACCATTACTGACCGTCCACCTTCCTGAACAGTTTCTTGTTGACATGATGGGTGCACAGCTTCCTGCAGTTTCCGCCAGATATGCACCCTCCGGTCCGATCGAAATAACTGTAAACGGGACTCATTGGACAGGAGACCGTCTCCAATCATCCAAGATCCAGTGCCGATGTTCTTTCGCCCAGTTGGGGCGTAGAGTCCTGTGTCGTGGTGTTACAATGGGACTCTGGTAGATCGGCGGCTCCCATAACCTGTTGTGGCTAATGATCACCTGATGGTCTTGTTGGAGACGTTTCTGGCACCTCCATCGTTGAAGCAGGCGGTGATTTGTGTCACTGTTGCTCTCCTGTTGGCTGAAACAATGTGAAACAGATGTTGATGGCCACGTTCATCCACCACCTTTCTTCGCCCACAGCGCTGTTCACAATGAGATGTTATTCCGGAAATGGCGTATTCCCTATACACTCCTGATACTTTTGAACTGGGATAGTGCAATATCTGTACCACCTCCGCGATAGAGTGACCCATGCGTCGGGCACCCACTATCATCCCTCTTTCAAAGTCGGTTACTCACGACTTTTATCCATACTGACATGAATTATCGTCTACGCGAATGCAGTGCACCTATATACCTGCCAAGCGGTGGGTTCGTCCACTAGCAAGAGAGGTGACAGCATAACGTTGCCCAGGAACCGGGTGTCCCATAAATTCTGTCCTTTCAGTATATTACTGGCTTATGTTATCCACCAATGGACAGTTAGTGGAAATGTTTGGTGAAACTCAAGCTGTTGGCTTTTACCATTTCGAAGGCTTCTGATCGTGTTTGGCATAAAGATCTTCTAAATAAGCTTCGTTTATGGATTGCCAACTGTATTCTATAATTGAATATCCAGTTTTCTGTCTGACCGCTCACTGCAGGTAACTGTAGGCGGCTTTGTCTTCTAACTTGTCCACTGATGCTACTGTTCCCCGAAGTTCATTCTTTCTTTCTCCCACTCTTTTCCCCCCTTGTATATCAATGACTTTCTTCCATTGACTGAAAATCCTATTTTTATTTTTGCTGATGGTAGCACATTGCATCCACCTTCCAGTTTGAGAAACCTTATCCTGCACAAACAACTTCAACTTCTCGAATATCCACTATCAATTCCTTAAATACTGATCTCCAGGTAATTCTCTAGTGCGGCAGAGACAACTTAATTTTAAACCTAAAACCCAGTCCTCTTTTATATCTCGAAAAATGGGTTCTTCTACGCCTCTTCTTATTTTCGGCGACACTCATGTCTCTAGACAAGATCATATATCTCTATTGGGGATTACCCTAACTTGTAATCTCTCTTGGCATAAGCAGATCACAAATATTGCTTCCCCTCCATCTAAAAAAACTGGGTTTTCTCTTTCGCTCTCGGTGTTATTTTTGTTGTGAATTATTAGACTGAGGAAAAAAATTTTTGGTAGTGGCATTGAAATGATGAACGCACGTTAGCGAGATCGTACAACCAAAGTGACGCCCAACGAACCCCCTCCCCCTTTTTTTCCCTTGTTTTTCTATGCAGGGTGTGCCCAGGACTTTATTTTAGTATCCAAGTGGTAGCGTCATTAACTTTTTTTTTTTTTAATGTGACCGTGATCTTGAGTTTGAGCGCCCGACCACATTCTTTAACAAACCATGAGAAGAGCGAGTGAGGAAAGCTGTGCATGGTAGACTACATTATAATATTAACTTCATAATGACTGAAAATGCTGTGTGCAAATAGTATCACAGTGGAAGTACAGAAATTAGTATACCCTCCCGTCCCTCCGCAATTTCTTTCTTAATATAAATTTAGTGAATATACCATTTAAGACTGAAAAAAAAAAAAAGGTTTCAGATTGGTTAGACTCATTCATGTTATTATAAATCAAAATCTTTAGCTGTTATTAAAGCCAACTTTATTTAATGATTTTTGTTTTCTATCCTTTCGAGAGAGAAAGAGAGAGAGAATGGCAGTGGGAAACTGTTGTATATGTAGTCACTACGCCAACAGGATCGTATTAATTATTAAGTGCAAAAGTAATATAAAAAAATAAGGAGGGGAGAATACGTAATTCTCAGTGAATTCCATAACTGTCTGACGTATAGCATCCATTACAAGTGACATTGGTCATCCAACTCAAGTAAGGGAAAATATTTTCGAAAGTCATGGGGGTCATCGATTTTCAAAATAATAAAGTAATAGACAGCATACGGCGTTCGTTTACTGCAAACCTGGTAACCCCCTCTCTCTCTCTCTCTATGGTTCCATTCATCTAGACCAGGTGTTACAATAGGATTCAACTCGATGACCCCGATGCAACTAATTCGGGACTTTGATCAGTGGGGCAAAAATTTCGAAGGAAAACAAGCAAGAGGCGTGATTCTTGAATCTGTGCCAAGGCGGCATTTCTTAAATTTCTCATTACCAACAACAGAAGGCGCTACCCCTGAATGTTAAGGCGAAACCAACTCGTTTCACGTTCCACCTCTGTACACTTTCAAAGCACGCAAGCGCATACTGCATTAAACCGGGTTAACGAGGTGGCGGTCAAAGCGATACTCCCTCAGGGTTGTAGAGGTTGGAACCCACGTGGCCATGTCTCAGGTGTGCTACTAGAATAAAAATTCAGAACAACGTTTGAAATTTTTATTCTTATAACAAATGAAAAAGGTGTTCATATGATTCCCATGTTATTTTCCACTTAGCGGTTTTTACCGCACTGCACGGCGTTCGCTCACTGCTCTAGACATGATCTGCACTCGTCAGTTTGCCAATGGGAAAGCGGCGTCTTGATCCTTTAGGAAATAGACACAACACGGCGAAATAAACATCCAATTAATCTCAATACATTAACGACACCTGTAATTATTCTAAGAGAGACAAGTGGCAGTTTTTTTTCTTTTTTTCTTGAGATGAAGGGAGGCATTTTCAATGTCCGTCATATTCACTGGGTCGCACGATGAGAATGGGCCACAAGTGCTGTAGCTGATTTCCTTTTTCTGAAACATATTGCTAATGATTAAGTAGCAAACCGACTATGTTATGAATAGCAATGAACACAGTAAATTAGAAAGCAGGAAACATGAATATGTAATCGTTACTTTGAACCCCGATAACCCCATTCAATTGTTTTCATCTTATCAAGGAACGAAACAGGACACAACACTCAGTGACTGAAAGTTAATTATACATTTAAAGATTGTAGATAAAGATTAGAAACGTTTTAGGCGTCATAACACATAGTGAAAATTTCAGTGCCTGTTTCATTCGAAATTAAATTATATAGAAACGTTTTCGAATAAAGTACTCCACGTTTAGATGTGCCAACCGTTATTTAGTGGACTAATGCAGATCACACTCTAATTGCATTACTGCATTTTGAAAGAGGACCGAAACATTCTGTGGTGAAGCTAAAAATCCTTAATTTCTTTACGAATACTATCCTTTTACAGTGGCAACGCCTATCTTACAAAATTTTACAAGCAAGCAGACAGAGACAAACAGCACTTCGCAGCTGACTCCGACTGAACATAGTTTATATTATCTCTGGCACGCAGCTCTGTTAGTATACTTTCCCGGGGAAGAGGGGGGGTGAGAGAGAGATCTAAGAATAGCTTTCACTTTCAAAACAGTAGTTCACCTGGTGTGAGGAAGTGCCCCTTAAAACCACTACCAACCATGTTTCTCGCATCACAAAGAATAAAAAAGAAAAAAAAAGAAGACGGGGAACTTTTTTTTTTTTTTTTTAGTAACGGTTTTTGTGGAATGCAACCAAAATATTCTTAGTAACGTGCACAAAAGTTGAAGACTTTTATTGAAACTCTTTTGTGCCCAACCTATGAATTCCTTTTCAAACAGTAGCTGGCCGCCATAATTGCCTCATTACATGGTATTTATTTTCCATTTAAAGGTAGTTGTGCAGAAAATGAACATTTACTTATGTTGTTGCCTAATTTTTTGAAAGTAATAATTATGTTGACAATTTTTTCGAACCATTTTAGTTTATAAATGCCTGACAATTTTTTCGAACCATTTTAGTTTATAAATGCCTGACAATTTTTTCGAACCATTTTAGTTTATAAATGCCTAACAAGTTATTCATAACAATCTTGAATGCTAAGCAAGCTTGGCTTCCACTTCTTTCCGAAGTGTAGAAGTTGTGCAGTTATCCTACTTTAACAGCTCATTGATTTGTAGTCCTTCGAAAACACCAGCTTGTAATTTAGCATCACTTATCATGATATTTTTAAATGATGTACCAAAAACAGCCTCCCTCTTTATCTATAGCCTGAAAAACTGTTTTATTATCTATGGCTTTAACACTGTTTCATTTTATAAGTAGCGGTGGCAGAAGCACATTGCTTGAAGAGACAAGTGTGTCATTGAAATGACATTTTTGCTTCCAGGTGTGATAGTTCTTTTTGGCTGCGCCTTTCAAATCTAGTTGATATTAGATTTGGATATTGTATTTCACCTGTGTTCTTGGGGCTATAATATTGCACATGCAAAAATAAATAGCAGTGTGTCGTCTCTGGGTACACACTATTTTGGTCTTGTGTAATTATCTCATTGTCTCACATTTTCAATGCACAGTTGGTAAACATAATGTGGGGTCCATTATTTGTCATGCCACCAAAATAAATATGATTTCGCAGACTTTTAGAAGAAAGTCAGCGAATCTTTGTATCTGATTTTGTGGTGTAAAATTTCTACGAGTAGCAGAAGGAATCAGGATTGTTGACATACCGATTACACAACATTATCTGAAAAAAGCATCACATTAATAATAATTATTATTATTATTATTATTGTTATTATTATACACTGTTCGGTTTATAACTTTCCTCATCATATTTTCCGATGTAATTTTATTTCATGGTAGTCAGCGTCAGTATGATTATCTCGGTAAGTGCAGCCCTGGAGGGATTTTCACGTACGACTGTATCTTGACTATCATAATTGATATTGTAACTAAATAAAATCAACCCAACAGTGATCCTTTGACCGCAAAAAACTCACTGATGAGAGAGGCCAATGACGGCTAATAAGACTTGTGCAGGTAACAGAAAGGCTGCAGTCAGTAAAATAGCAACCCAGTACAACGGTGTTAACCAAAGAGGCATTTCAGAACGTACAATTCTCGTACCTTTTCAAGGATGCATATCGCAGCAGACAACTGAACCAGATTCCATTACTGCTACCAAAACACAAAAGATATGGTTACACTGGACTCAGCAGCACCAACACTGGACAGTGATAATAGGAAAACTGATTTATATTAGATTAGGTTTCTGACGTAAGCAGTCCTGGGATAATCTCAACGAATAAAATCATACATCAGAGTTAGTAATTGACTTGTGAATCATCAAGATGGTTAGTGAACTAACATAGGGCACGCAGTTTGCCGACCAGAGCCGGAAACAATAAAGTTATAAGCAAATTGCATGTGTAGCAAGCTGGGTTTCTAGTAATACACAATAATAATACACTACTAGGGGGCTCATCCCCCTGCTCACTTCGCTCCCCACCCCCCCAGCCATTATCAAATATACAAAAAAAAAAAAAAAAAATCTTACACCAAATATACAAAAAAAAAAAATGAGTTTCCTTCACATGATCGACCGATTTGTTTACACCTGCTGCTCGAGCGGTTTCTTGAAAAGTGTCTTACACTACTCCGTTCACTGTTCTCACGCCTTCGAAACACCTTAGACGTTTCGCTTCGCGTAACAATAATTGCAAATGAAACCTTTCGACATTTTGCGGTGAGACTCTATTCAACCGAGCGATGACTTTACACATATTTTCACGTCGACGGCATTTATTTCCCGTTTTGTCCAACATAAAATGTAGAGGTATGATGGAGTAAGTCAAATCTTCTACACCCCTCTCGTAATTATACTAATATACTAACATTATAACGCAGTGATCGAAATCTAATCAGGAAATGACCTATGTAATTATTTACTTGTGCATTTGTAGTGACGTAATTGCCCCGCCCACTTCAACACGTCATCCTCACCCTCTTCTCCCATTGGCTCGAATAAATATCACTAGGAAGAAAACACTTTTAATGTATAGAAGGATAATGTCGTATATACTGTATTTTAATGATATATATATAAAGTGAAGTGTGTGTCTATTTATGTAATCTTGCGCTGCGAAAGCATTACGGTAGCGCAAGTGAGAAGTTACGTAGTTTCATTGTATTGTTTATGTATAAATTTTTATTATTGTAGAAGGGTGCGTGTCGGGCGTGACCTACAACTAAATCCAATACGGCTCATGTGCCACGGGATTAACACTGTGAAAGTAGTAAAGATATGAATGAAACAAAGTGAATACAGTGCATGAACAAATTCTTATAAAAAATATCAATAAAAACAAGTTAGTTAATGTATGTAGCGCTCATTTCAGGCGCATTAGCAAATAGCAATAATTCATAATTAAAAAAAAAAAAAAGAGCAAACAAAAAACAATGACTTTTATGCACGAACCGAGAACGTTTTCATTATTATTAAAATCAGTTTATTGAATCAGTAAATATGGCTGCACTCCTTACACGATCATTCAGCAAGAGGGCGATCCGTCATACAATTAATTATTTAGATTATATTCAATCTACTAAAACAATGGTTTTCAACCGGGGTGCCGCGGCACACTAGTATGCCGTAAAAACATTCTTGGGGTGCCGTGTAATTTGGGTTTAAGTTACTTAAAGTTATTATTATTATTATTATTTGAAATTTATACATTATTTCCTTATGAAAAAGGTGTACGGTATCCATTGTACTGCATCTTTTTAATTTTGTGGTGATCTGTAATTGATCTTTATTTAGTACCTCTATATAAATAATAAAATTATTATATAGGTATATATTAAAAGGTCGAAAACCACTGTGTTAGGTATTTATTTTGGCTTAGGGGTGCTGTGAACCGAGAAAGTTTGGGAACCTCTGTTAACTAAAACATATAAATCAATTTTTCATAAACAGTAGATTTAACAAGGTGAACTTAGTAATTAACTGCCACAGATAAGAAATATTTACAAATTTAGGTAGCGGATTTAACAGCAAACACATCTATAAATTTAGGTACAAATTTAGAAGCAGGAGTCAGTGGCGAACCTTGACACTCCCCAGGTTTCTTGGTTTCTCGGGCTTTTTCACTGGGTAGTAGATGTCATAGCTTCATCCACATGAAGGTGTCCTGCGGTTTCTCCGATCTGTATACTTTTGAGTCACAGAATTGTCTATGTCAATCGCTAGTCTGTTGATAAGCTGGATTGTGTTTCCGAGAAACATGTTATTTAGGCGACCTAGATTGTCGAGTCCCGCTTGAAGAGGAAGCCAATGGTTAGCTGGGTAGCATCCTGCTGACTTGGGAGTCCTGACGATATCGTTGATTCTGGGGCTATCGATGCGTCCGGTTATAAATTTAGTTAGTGTTAGGATATTTTGGTCAGCAGTCTGCTGTTTCCAAGGCATCACGTCTAAATTAGAGTACAGCACCGATCTAGAATTGGTATCCTCCCATTAATTCTATTTAGCCATTTAAGGATCCAATACTCTAACCCGAGAAAAGTGATGAAGTGGGTTTTGGGCGCTGAGGACCAGATGATGGAGGAATATAATGTATGGGATAAAGGCATGTTGAACATATCGGATAATAAGCTGCGGGTCATGTATTCATGAAGCTTTTGGCGTAGCAGCCACATTGCTGTGTAGGTCTTCTTTCTGGTGACGCTTGGATGTCGCTGAAATGTGAGGCCTTCATCTTACGTTAAGCCTAAGTCCTTTGGTTTTGCGCATCCGCCATATTACCATTCATTCCTCCAATCAGCGTTGGCAACAAATAATATCCAATGCTTCAATTGCAATGTAAGATTTATGGATAGCATATGCGATGTGTATATATATATATATATATATATATATATATATATAAAAATAATTATTCTAGATCGGTGCTGTACTCTAATTTAGACGTGATGCCTTGGAAAAGGCAGACTACTGACCAAAAATAAATATAATAATTATAAATAAATAAAAATTATAATAAATAATAAATAATAATTAAAAACGTTATAAGCTAACCAACAGATTTCTATTGGTTAGCTTATAATGAAGTTTGGCAACGTGCAAAAAAATTGTTCTAGAAGAGTCAGATATAAAATTTTATGAAAATCCATCAACTAAGTCGAGTGGACGGACAAAGAAGTAATAATTGGCAGATTTATTTTGGTCTAAATTTAATGAAATTTAGGATGGCTCAACAAATCCTTATAAAAGAGCCAAATATAATATTTTATGAAAATTCATCCACTTGAGTTGAGTTATTACATGCGGACACGTTGAAGACAATAGGCGCTTTACACATATGTGCTAACTCGTCCCCCCCCCCTTGATTACTGTATCAGTCAAGAAAGCAGCTGACTGTGTGTAATAACAATCTATAGTACAGTACTATGAATTTTAAGATCCGGACCCCGATAATTGAAAGATACTGGATTTTAGAGATGCATGCTAGTGGTTGAGCAGTTATGGAGAAGCTCATGTACTCATGTGTATACTACTGACAAAGGTGGCACCCAGCCTTGCAACTATCTCCACCTATATAATCTGTAGGAACAGAATCCATATTACGGCCTGAAATGTAAGTGTGTGCGTCTCTGATGTGTAATGTGTGTAAAGTCAGGCCTCTCTGCCACTAGTGAGCAGCCACCCCACCTGAATAGATGCACCCTGTTGCCCGTCCCTGGCACAAAGAGGCGGGCCTATATGACTAACATTATCTGTACAAAAATGTACTAAAAATCCCGCACCGACCGGTAGTGGTGCAAGACCAGTGGGTGCCAGCAAAATCCCGCTCATAGGTTGCTCAAACCTATGAGCCCGCATAAAAAAAAAAAAAAAAAAAAACTGGAGAAGAAAACATTTCATTGAATATTAAGCATTAACAACTGAATTTATTTAATATGTAAACGTTTATTAATGCACTGTGGAGAAATAAAAGATCGCTAAGTTTCGTTTCTGATGTGAATATAACTGTAGCAGAGAGAAAAAAAAATAGGCAGCTCTAAGTTACTCACTGTGCCTTCTATACCATAGTGTCAGTACGGAGCAGGAAGTCAGGTGAGTGACTTTGAGTAGCCTGTTGTTTCTCTCCCTGCTTTAATCATGCATATGACTACTTAATGGTGGAAAATACCTAATTAAATCTATTGTTTTCATGCATCGGTTTATGGAAGAGATTAATCATAGATTTTTAATGAAGCATACATTTTACCAGCTGCACTCACAGTGGGCATTTTCTAACTCTCTTTGCTCTTAGTTCTTCCGAAGCAACGTAATAATGGCCACCAACTCAAAAGCTCTGTATGTACAGCCACAGCTATAATGTGCAAGAGCCGATCACATTAGGTTACGAAGTTTACTGAATAAGAATAGCACAAAAAAAGAGACAAATCGAAGGCTAAAGCGAAAGCCTCAAATAATTATAAGATGTTTTCAGGACTATTTTGTTGTCACCATGTTTTTACAGCTAGCAGGATTTAGGCTGCATTGATAATACAATGTTCATAAATCTCACAACATCACAAACTTGACTTTGTAAAGAGTTGCCATGGTATTGCACTGCTTTCTCCAGACGATTAATTGACTATATGTTTAAAAAATCAGACAGTCATGGCAGCCTACTTCAGGAGTAACTAATCTCTCATTAGATACTAGGTGGTCTCTAGTGACAACACTCAGACAAAACATAGCTTTCGCTATATTGCAACTTTGAAAACTGGTTTCGTATACTGCTTGGAATCTCACACATCCAACAACCTCTTTATCAATTCAAGTTTAACATTTACAAATACAAGGTACTGCATATGGATAGCAGTAATCCCAGAATAATATACTTGTGACTCTATGAGTACACACACAGTGTGTGTACTCAAGGTAGTAGAGAACGAAAAAAAGTCCAATTGTGCAGTGAGATATGAAGTCCTGTGAACAGTGCGAACCGGCTGCTAGGACAGCTCGTGGGGTTTTGTCTATTATATACAGGAAGTTTGCCATCAGAAAGTGGTAAGACCACATCATGAGTATTGCATACAGGTCTGTAAGCCTAATTTTAGGATGGGTTTATATCTATTGTTATTATTATTAGTTTATTAGCCACAAGAAACCGTTGGTCGCCCCGGGACTGCAGTGTGCCAGGAGGGTGTAGAATTTACATACTGAGGTGCGAGAAACCATATGTACAATGTATAAGAATACATGCGTGCTCGACATGAAATATTTACAGAATTTAACTTACATAAGCTTAAAATAAAAACAAAGTTTGTAAGAATAAATAGCAAGGCAAAAGAAAAAGAAACATAAATGCAGCAGGCAGAAAATTCCAGGTGCAGGTGACCCTCACAGAGTCAATAGCTGGTAGCAGTTATTAAGGATTCCCTTTCTGTAGAGCTTGTCCTCACAGTACTTATCTGGGTGGATACTCAATTTATTAAAGATCTGGAGGCAATTGGCCGGAAACATGTCCCTCAGGGAATCGATATTTGGGAGTCGGGGTGTTCTTCTCTTGGCTTATTTGGGGCAGAGATTAATGGGGATACAGTTGGAGCATAAATTCGGCCCGTGAAAAGCCGTGCTAGCGGGAGGGCATTCCTTGTCGTGATGAGAAGTCTCCAGGGAGTGGTGCTTAGATTAGCTTCGAGGAGTGATAAAGGGTGGCCCACCACCCTGTTCATCCATCTGAGCAACCAATATTCCAAACTGAGGTAGGTACTTCTTTAGGTGGGAGGCAGGAGCAGATGACCAGATTTCAGAGGCATAGAGGGAATAGGTGTAATGCACCTCAGGATGTACCGACAAAGCAACGCTGGCTGATGTACACCCACTAGCTCCTGACGCAGTGCCCAAAGTGCCGCGTACGTCTTCTGTCTCATCCTGACAAAGTGAGGCTGGAAGGTGAGCCCAACATCTCAGGCAAGGCCTAGGTACGTGTGGGAAGTCACCCGTTGCACCCTTTCCTCGCTAACGAAGATTTGGATATCGTTAATTTTTTTTGGTTATCGGTAGTTGAGCAGATTTGGAAGGGTTCAGATGCAGCCCAATTGTTGCTAGATAGTTTTCTAGTTCATTATCTGTGTGGAGGCTTGTTGGTTAATATCAAGAATCTGATGAGGATGATCAGAGCTTACGTAGAACTTCAGATCGTCTGCATAAGAAATAAAGTTAGAATTACATGCCAGGAAAGGCTCCAAAACTGCTGCGAACAGGATAGTTGAAAGCACACTCCCCTGCGCTGTTGTAACCTCGAAAATTACCTGAAAGTTGTTGAGGGTAACGGACATATGTCTGGGAAGTAGGATTGACTTCAAGATTTGTAGTAAGGTATCTGCCAGACCGAAGTAGTATTTCAGTATAGTAAAAAGGGCTGTAAGGTATATTCTATCATATGTCGATTTAATGTCCAGGAAGATGATATCAATTTGTGATTTGCTGTTGAGGGCCTGTTGGATTCTGAAGAGTGTATCTAGAAGACTGGTAGTTGTTGATCTCTTGTGCAAAACGGTATGAAGGTACTCGGGTCTGTGACCAAAGCAGTGCTGGGCAATTGCTGGCTGAATCACTGTTCCAAAGATTTTAAGTAAAGAACAACTGATGGAGATTGGTCGCAGATCTTTCGGATATTTAGATTTCGTAATTTTTGGAATAGGCTTCACATGATAAGATCTCCAGATTGATGGAACGATTCCAGATTGAAGGATTTGTCTAAAAATGTGAAGCAGAAGGTCAGTTATATATGTACTGCATATTTTTACTATGAATAGTGGGAAGCCGTCTGGTCCTACAGTAGCTTTGTTGGGTAATTTGTTAATGACATCAATCAGGGTTTCTCTATTTTGATGTCATTCAACCGCGCCCTAGGTAGCCAGTCTTCATGTTAGAGAGAGGAATCTGGATTAGGAAAATTTGCCTGCAGGAAGCTGTACTCTGTCCATTTCTGGACAAGCTTTTGATCTATGACATGATGCGTATGATGTGATAGAATCCTTCTATCCCCTTCAACCGATCAAGAACAACTTGGTTTAGGACTTGCATTTTCTTTTTCAGGAAGTAAGCTCTTTCTTTCTTAAAGATGATAAGGTCTGAGGAAATTTGAGATTTCTGCCATTTCCGGTAGGCCTTCTGCTTCCTGATGAAGGCCAGCTTGGTTTCCTGATTAAAACACCGGTTTGAGCTATTACAAATTCTGACTTTCTTGGTTGCACCACGGAGTGCAATTAACTTCAATTGTTCTAACAAGACCATAATGGCATCCTCTATCGACTCAGTGTTGGAACGGGTGAAGATAAGAAGAACGAGATTAAAGAGGGGGAACAAAAGAATACTCTTACTGAGAAAGACTTCATTTCTGAAAATTTCAGCGCATGGAAACTAAGCACCTGAGAAGAGATTTGATTGAAGTATTTAAGGATTTGAATGGATTGATTAAGGTAAATGTTGATGACATCCTTACTTTTTCTCAGACAATACACATAAGGGGACAAATTTAAATTGAGGTAGGAGAGTTGCAGGATAGATGTGCGGAAATTTCAGCTGGAGGGTAGTTTATTGCTGGAACAAATTTCCATCTGGTGGTGTGGAAGTGCGCAGTTTGAATAAATTTAAGGAGGAATTCGATAAATTATTAGAGGTGATGGACAAATGTTTTTTTTATTATTATTTTTTTATTATTTATTTTTATTATTATTATTATTTTTTTTTTTTGCCGATGCTGTATAAGCTTGCTTATTTGCGTCGTTTTCACAATACGCAGATAAAACTAATCACTAATAGTGATTTATCTGCGTATTGTCACTAGAGACCACATACTCTGTGATGAGGGACCTGTTAGTCTTGAAATAGGTTGTCAAAAACAATAATCTCGTATTTTAAACAAATTCCCAGTTAAGCTTATATTGGAGAGATCATCTGTTTGAAAGTAATGCAATACGAGGGCAATTCGCTACAAAGGCAAGTTTGTTCTGTTGTGAGAATTAAGATTATTGTATTATCTATATAAATTGAGTCTTGCTGTTTGTAAAAAACAGATGAAATGACATGAGTCCTGCAAGCAGCATATAAAGGGTGACATTTCACTTTTTTTTTGCACAGATTCTTAAAAGGCAAATGCGATCGTCGATAGGAGTGCTGGATTCCTTTCTTAATATTTCCGTATTGTAAAATGTTGATTTTTTTTTTTTTTGAAGTTCAGCTGAACATTGCTTATTTATTTATTTAACAATATATACATAACAGAGTTAACTCCAAAACAATGTATATATAGTTCACATCAAAATTAAAAGAGAGATAGATTAAAATTTTGTACATCAATTCAACGATGTGATTATATTAAAATTCTAAGGCGTAGGTTTACTTCTCTGGTGAAACCTGCAGGGTCAAGAAACATGTATAAATTTAATTTATTTACAATAGTTGGTCAACTTAAAAGTGGACTTTTTACAGAATTTTATTAAGAACTATTTACTAAGAATAGATTTAAATAACGAAAGTTTTTTGGTTGTAATGTTAAAAATTAAGGCTGATGTATGACTGACGTCTATCGTGTTGTAATGTAAACACTTATATAACAATCTTAATTTTATTAAAACACGTTTGTTATATATCAGTGATAAGGAAAATCTTTGTAAATAAATTGCATAAAAGCTTCTATGAGTTCTTTAAAATTCTGCAGATTAAATAAATAAATAAAACATAGGCCGGATTGCAAAGTGCTGATTTTACAAAGTTTACTGTAGTGTTTGCTAATTCGGATAAACATTTATTCGATAAGTATATCCAGATAAGTGTTTTTCTGTCGTGCTTTTTTTTTTTTTTTTTTTTTTTTCGTGCTAGGTGAGTAATGCATAACAAAGGTTATGCATTACTCACCTATGCATCAGAGTAATGACAATTATATAAGTAATTGCAATGTCCTACATCTTAAAACACATCACTTTCAGCTGGTTAGTTATTGAGTTCAACAGTGTATTCTTATGTCAATAATGGATTATTTTGGTAAAAGATACACTGTGACATTGCAGCTACTTGATTATTTTGTAATAATGCTCTGCCTCTTAGTGATTAGTCAGGTTACATCGTATATAGCTGCCAGGTCCGTCGAAATCTAGGGTTCTACAGTGCAGTTGCATTACAATTGCACTGTAGAACGGTGCAATCAAGTAATGCGCCATTAATGCGTTTACCAGTAAGAATTATTTACGTATAAAGAACAAGCTCACGACCAATTAATCGTCGTATAAATGAACAGTACAGTCTCTTCAAAACATCTTAATAAGGCCAGCAGAAGTTGAGATAAAACAAGGAAAAATAAGGAATGCAATTCTGCACGCGTTTGAATCGGCCGTGGTTCGAGCCAGCCTGAGAGCTAAACAAACCTGTGTGGCCCGGTCAATGTATATAAAAACAAAATATTAAGAAAATGCGAATTATGTTTTACATATAAACATGCTGTACAATCTGTACGTTTAAAATGGCCAATTCAAAGTTAAATTAAGTTCAAATAAGTAAAAACGAGGCCTCCGTAGCCGAGTGGTTAGGAGCAGGAGTGCAGTAGCACGCGCTCTTTCAGTAAACCGGGGTTCAAGCCCCTGACTGCTAAATACGGTCGATCTGCCGACCAGAATGGCAGATTATGGGCCATTTTCCCTCAGCATGAATTGTTGAGGAGGCTTCCATCCTGCAGTGGGTTGATAATGGCTGCAGTTTTTCTTTTTTTTTTATTACTTGTTTAAGTAAAAACAAAATAAATAATTGGTCTTTATCTAACAGTACACGAACCATAGTTTTCACTAAAGCAAAATCAAGTATTTTTGAAAGTTATGATTCATTTTTTGTTGGCATGAACTGACCAACACTTGAAGACAGAAACGTTGGTCTTAAGATTTGGTCCACTTTTATGTTGTCCTTTTCTTCAACTTCCACGCACCGAAGTGAAGGGCTTTGTGGTGGGTATTTGATATTCATAAATTTGAAGGCTAAACTTCTGCTTTACTTTGGATGCATGTACTGTATTTTTATTGCACAGTTAGTTTGCAATTTTTTGTAAAGCTTCCTGTGCCTTTCACAGCTGGAGCTTTTTTCTCTGATAAACTGTTTCCAGCTGATCTTTAAGGTTTTTTGCGGTTTGGACGGTGTTATCTCGAAACATGTTTTCATTATCACAGTGACAGGTTTTTTTCGTGATGTCTGGAGCATCTTTCTTTCATTATTAGTTAGTCGATGTAGTAGTTCTGTTGCTCTGGATCATGAACGTTTATTGGAGACTAAATTGGGCACAGAATATGACCTGGGGATGATGCAACTACTGCGGTTAACTTCAGGGGCTTGTTAACATGGAAGCCTGGAAGCTGCTATGTCCAGTTGCTTTAACGTCTTGTCACGGCCTTGGGTAACTTTATTTAATCACTTTAATATCCGGTACGCCGTACCTACTAACTTCTGGACGTATGACGTTGCGCAGAGGATCGCAGCACGGAAAGCATAGGGAAGGGGGGAGTTGAAAAGATTTTAGTCGAATATAGATCGCAAAGGTTTTCGTGAAAGACAATATTGCCATTCTGTGCTATGACTCTTCTTGTGTGTTCACAGAAAATTTCAGGTTTGTCACTATATTCTTCTCTTCGGCATCCTCTTTACAGAAGGTGCCGAAGTGAGAAAGAAGAATGAAGATGAGACTATTGAGAGAATCAAGCACCATGCAGTCATTGAGTGGCTTCAGGGAATGCCGCCGAAAAAAATCCATGAAAACATGCAGCAAACATTAGGGGAATCTTGTCCTAAATACGCCACAGTCAAAAACTGGGCTGCAGAATTTAATGTGAATGGTATGCACCAGCAAATATGGATGCTATTCATGACCTGGTCATGCAAGACCGCAGAATAACATCTCCCATGAGTGAGCTTACGATATTGTATTGAATATTTTAGGAATGAAGAAGGTTTCTTCGAGCAGGGTCCCCAAAGCACTGAATGCAGATCAGAAGCGGGAAAAAGTGAGGTATGTCACTATGGACGAAACATGGGTGCACCACTTCAACCCTGAAACAAAAGAACAATCCAAACAGTGGAAGCATTCCTCTTTTTTCTCTCCTAAAAAATTTCGAGTCCAGAAGTCGGCTGGGAAGGTCATGGCCTCCGTCTTCTGCGATTTCCTGGGACCAGGTTCCACTGTCAATGCCGAGTAGTATTCTAATTTACTGAGACTTTTCCGCGAGGAATTGAAGCTCAAGAGACAAGGGAAATTAGCCAAAGGAATCATCTTGCATCAAGACAATGTACTGGTTTTCACAGCCTTTGTGGTTCAGGCAACACTGTGTGACTGTGTGTTCGAGCTATTACAGCATCCATCCTACTAATCCGATTTGACTCCATTTTCTATTTTAAAATCTCAAAAAAGACTTGAAAGGCCAGAAATTCGACAGTGACAATGCTGTGATGGATGCAGTTAACCACTGCTTTGAGTGAAAATCTTCTGAATTTTATTTAAATTGTTACGAAAGCTAGCGGATCGTTCCAGAAAGAGTGTTGACTTAGGGGGAGAGGCTACAATTCTGTAAAATAAATGGGTTTTCACAATTTTCCAGCATTCCTTCTGTGAAAGGCTAGAACCTCCCCTTGTATAACTGCTCACTAGGTACTCAGTTTTTCTGAGTCCCGAATATGAACCCAAAAATTAACATTTTTCCCAATGTTAGTCTGAGATCCTTATGGCTGTTCATCTTTGGTTCAGTATTTCTGTTAGTGACATAATTTATTACATTTTGTTGTTGTAACTAAAATTCACAAAATTACAAAAGTGAAAGTTAGTTGGAATGATTTTCATGCACTTCTTTTCAAATTTGTCCGAGGTAGTTTTATTTTAATAATACAAAATAGAGCTTTAATGACAATGTATGAAATGTTAAATATAAAACCAGCGCAACATAAAATTATAGTAAATATATAAAGAAATAAAATATAAATAAAATTATTGGTACCAAGAATTCATAAGTTATTTGATCTATTCATTTACAAATTATTTTTCATTATTTTTAAAGTTGGCAAATCCACAAAGAGGTAAATATGATAAATATTCTATAAATTTAAAAAATATGATAAATATTCTATAAATTTAAAAGGACAGTTAAAAGACTCATGATACCACGAAATGATCGCTATTACGATATGTACTAAGGATCCATTTTTCTAGAATCAAACAAATAATCTGCAGAATATCGTATTAAGTTTTAACGATTCCTGTTGGCCCTAAATCTCGTGAAGCTTCATTTTTATTATTATTTTTTTTGTCTTAAATGGCTTTATTTGTTGGGAAAAACAATTAAGCAAACCTAGATTAACTGAAGTCAGTCAAAAGATATTTTCGTTTTTACAAATTAATGACAAATTGGCATATTAATGTGTGTGATAATTTGCTATCAGGTGTTCATAGGATTCATTATCACACATCAAACCATTACTATTGCAATAATGGTTGCACAATTCGGTATAACCCCTCTGACAGTATATGACTATCCCGGAGTGTAAACAGAAAACTTATTTATTTTATATTCGGATATTTTCGGAATATAGTCGAAACGTGCTTCCGTTTCTAGAATCAGAATATTCCAACAAGTAGTCATTTACTAACAACAGTTTAACAACATCCTACAAAGTAATCATCTGTATACATCGGTTGACTTCCCTCCCCTCGGAAAACAATAGAATCGTCCGTTAAAGCTCTCACAGACGTTATCTGTATCGAAAAATGGAAAGCCAGTCGGAGTTTCCAGGCGTGCTTGCTGCGTCAACTACAAACCTTGACGTCAAGACAGGGCCTCGAGTGGCAACACCACAAGTTGGAAATCCCGCTCTCTTTCACACACAAGCAAATAGCATTCTCTTGGATTCGTGAGGTTTACTATCAACAGCATTTAATTTCGAATCACACAAGTTTTCGAAGCCAGCTTAGGGTGGGATACCACTCTACACGCATAATTCTAGAAACTTATCGAATATTGTTCACGAAGGACGCAGTTTCGGAACGTTCTGGATTCAACAAGACATATTCAGTTTGTTTATGGAGTTCGCTTTTATAAGAAGGATATTTTCGACGGGTACCATAAATAAAGAACAGCAATAACAGTTTGAATTATATAATGCTGCCATTCAGCCCAAGATGGATTCACATTCCTCCAGCATCATGCTTATACTTTGAAAAGCACATCGTTAGTGAAGGGAAAGGAAAGAAATGCTCAACATTTTATTGTAAAATAAAACGTTTCAACTGTTGAGCATGGGAACAAACATATTAACGGCTAATTCGAATGGCGCTATTGTAATCCTCAGTTTTTCTGTGAGTGTAAGGATGTGGTACTACTCAAAATAAATATGAAAAATAAACAGCAATTTATGGCAAGGAATTGACACCGACGTAATTTTCTGCTTCTCCATTACGAGTCGGGCACACACACAGAAAGGCGAATACTACCTTAGGGAAGGCAGGTGGTGACCCCGCCTTGAACAGGTAGAGCTGTGCATGTTAGGAACGACCTTGCATGTGTCCATGTATAAAGAATTAACCAGGTATTTCCGCATCACAAAGGGATAAAAAAAAAAAAGAAGAAAAAAGAAAATGAAATGAAACGAAGCCCCATTATCTTGCTGATGTTTCTTACCACTTTTCGTATCACCTGTTCCAGTCTTGTGTATTTTAAAGCAGCGTTTTTCTTTCTATGATAATAATACAACTAGATTTATATAATTTCCTCGAAGCCTACCTGGTGAAAAACGCTACTTCGAGAAGGCACCACACAGAACATTTTTAATGAACAACTTTTAATTAAAGACGGATGTGCTTGGAGCACGCGCGTCACCCTTGGTCCGATTAGTGCAACCGTTCTCGGAGGCCATGACCTTCAAAGACCCGCCAGTTTTTCCCTTACGCGGGCCCTCCGTAGAGGAAACATCCCTCACTTTTCTTGTACATAAGGAACAGCTTGTTAAAAATGAGGGAGTTGGGGAAAATAATAATAATAAGACCAAGTTCCAGTGTAACGGGTTCACAAGACTGAATTACAGGGATGAAGTTAACAAGTAAACCGTACAAAAGGATCGGAGAAACTCATTGTAAAATTAGGTACGCGCAGAGGTAGTGACCAGTGCAGTCAGATGACAGTTTAAATGTGTACCTTTTCCCTTGTAGCGGGTAGGGATTAGGGGCATAAACCAAGGAAACAGGTTTCCTTGGTTTGCCGGTAAGTAACTAACGAATAAAAAGAATAAAATTTTGTCTTGGAACAGGGCTAAATAGACTCTTTAAAGACAGTATTGTATTTTGATTGAGTGAATCAATATTTGCTATTCTGTAAATACAGGAATATAGCTCAATTAGCAGCTTGACCATCGTTCACATTATTTTTGATCAAACAAAAACTGAAACAACCGCACCCTATTCCATATTCAGCATCATTAATGAGCCCTTAAAATCATCATGATTAACGCAAAAAAGAAAGAAAAAATGTTTAATTCGGGTTCAGGAAATCGACATAAAATTATTGAAGCAATTTCGAATTATTTTTTGCAGTTAATAAAGTATAATTAACAGAAAAGGCAGTTTACTAGATGTAAAGCCGAAATGATTAGTTGGGCTGTGGCTTAGGCGAATTGTACTGTGAAGAGACGGATGCTTTCGTCATGGTTTCAGTTCTAAATGAACTAATTTTAAACTTTGGCGATACGTTTGGTCTTGGCAGTGGTAGATTCAGATTTAATCAGGGCTCGAAAACAAAAATTTTACGAAACAAACGCTCGGTTACATGACATTACTGACACGTATGATAAACTGAAACGGCGTTCTGCATTCATCCCGAGCCCTGGATTTAATTTAATACACAAGGGGTTTTCTAAAAAAAAAAAAAAAACAGGAAGTGAACTTACATTATAATTTAGTTTTTCGCTTGCCAAATGCCTTGATTTCATTCAGTGAATGCTTGATATTAATATGAAGATCGTTATTGGTTCTTTCTGTTGCTTTAAGGGTACTTCGAATATGAAAGTTAAGCGATACCTTAGTATTAAGGTAAAATTATGAGACTGTTCTGTTAGAGTATATTGGTTAAATATGTACAATACTCCGCGATTTAAAAAAATAACTTATTTGTTATAATGTGCAAATTTAACTAGTATACTTGATAATATAATCCATGAAAAACACAGCTCTTTCGAGAACATTAATTTCTTAGAGATTTTATATGTATTGTTGATGATTTTAAGAGCTAATTAATGATGAGGAATATGGAACGGGATGCAGTTATTGTTTCAGTTTTGTTTCTCAGAATGCGACACTTTTATTGTGGAAGGATGCCCTTTTTTCCAAGACCTAGTTCTGTTAGCGGTTGCAACAATTACAAATAAAATCTATTTCGTCCATGATGACTTCCATGCATTTCTAGTAGTATCTAATGAGGATTTCGATTATTGGAACAAATATTTTTTTTATTTTTATGTCTTTTAAAACAGACTGTTTTTCTACAGTTTGAGAGCTTGTAGAGAGGTATTTGCAGAGGCAGTCATAACCCAAAATAATTCTACGAAACTGCGAACGTCTTCTTAGTTTTTCGAATTAAGAGGAAACTGTATATTTTGACCATCTAAGAAAGATAAGTTTTTAATGTGAATGAACTAAAATGAGCGACACCAGCATACCACGAAAGATTAAACTGTTTTATGAAAATGTTTCAAATAAATTGAATTCACCCACCTCAATAGGAACACTTAAACAGTTTGGCGACATTTTAGTGTCAGGCCTCAAGAAAGAACTGACACTAGAAACAGTAACTTCTCGAAACGTTGCCAAACTTTTTAAGTGTTTCCATTGAGGCATATTCAATTTAACTGCAACGTTTTCATAAAAATAGCTTAATCTTTCATGTAATAGATTAGTGGCTCTTATTTTATTTCGTTTCCGTAAGATGAATAACCAAGAAGCGCCCCTCTTTTCATGAAATGCGCTTCAAGTCTAACCTGGAGAAAATATGCGGACCTTCATCAGGTATTTTCAATTCCATTTCCCAAAGTGAGCCTGCTGCTTAGTTAAAACAGAATGAGAAACTAAGGCTTGTATTATGTTTGCATTTCTCTCTTTGAATTTGAAGTACATAATTTATTACGATATCATAGGTTTTATGAACGAGACCAGTGACAGCTTTCCTGTATTAACTTATGATATAGAAACTGGAGCATAATTTTGAAAACCTGTATGTTTACAGGTTATGCAGTACATAGTTCTGTCTTCTGCATAATATCCTATGCGTACATGTGCAGTGTCATTATAGGATACGTATTTTTCCGTTCTGCTGGTTAACAGACTACATGCATTGTTAAGGGGAGTAATACTTTTTTTATTTTATCTGCTTCACAAACTGTAAGTTGAATTTGAATAAATGGTGGAACATATTATTGTTTAATGTGTGTGGGGGGGATTAAGTAGCTCATAATTAATTTTGACAACTAAGAAAATTTAGCTAGGGATCCGTATATATATATATTCCAAGCTGAGTTATCCTAAAAAAACTTGACAACAAATAATACATCTTTCTGATCCCTTGCATCATTAGCCGGAGCAACCCGAGACAGTGGCGGCTTGGATGGCATCTCAGGATGCCTTCCAGTTATCACTTGATTATATGCAATTCAAATATTTTATAAACGGGCTCTAGAATTTGCTATGTCGAGGATGGGGGATGAAAATACTTCAGTCCAGTCTGTACTGATCATTATTTTAAATAAATAAACATTAAAATTTCTGTACTGAATATATCCATTATATCCAGTATATAAATACACTGATGTTCAAAGAAAGTGCATCACCACTTAAAGTTTTAATTGTCGTACGAATAACGTAAGTATATGGCAATACAGATTTCAGATTTCATCAGATTTCATCAGATAAGATTGACACGCGTAGGTGATGACGTAATATTGCATCAGCTGCTACTTTCAGCTATATAAGCATGCTCTGCAAGAGTTGCAGTCATTCTTTGCTTATGTCAGGGTGGCGAGTTACGTGCAGTTGACTCCAGGAAGAAAGAGTGCTATTGTCGCTTTACGTGAGGAAGTTCTTCATGATGTTCTTCCCGTCATATTGCTTATAGAGTGTCTTGTAATCAGTCGACAATGAGTAGATTTCTTTCCAAACTCAAGAATACTGGTTCTGATGATAGGAAAAAAGGAACCGGACGCAAACGAGCCTGAACGCCAAAACAGGACCACGTTATGAAGCGCTTATGTCTTAAAAACCGTTAAGCTTCTTCGTCTGAGCTGAAAAGAGAATGGGAAGAACATACAGGAGTGGTAGCAAGTGCAGTAACAGTCAGAAGACGCCTCTTCAAAAATGGACAGGCACGTGGTCCTAAGAAGAAGCCCCTCTCACCAAAAAATGAAAAATGCCCGATTAATTTGGTGTAAGGAGCACGTCAATTGGACCCCTGAGCAGTGGAAGTCAGTTATTTTCTCGGATGAGAAGAAATTCGACCTGCATGGCTCTGATGGGAAACAAACGATTCGCCGTAGAAGCGGTCAACAATACCATCCAGACTTCAGTAGTGAAATTCCCTACCAGCCAAATGATATAGGGGTGCATTTCGTATCGCGCAGTAGGTCACCCAGTTTATAAAAGATTCCGTAAGTGCCAGTGGATACCTGGCTATATTGGAAGGCAAATTGCTGCCAACAATTAGAGACCGTTTCAACCTGACAAGTAACTGCATCGCTCAGGACGACTCTGCTCCTTGTCATCGGGCGAAAAGCGTAAGTAGGCACTTCTGTAGTTACTTTAGTTTCATTTCTGCATTAGAGATTCGACAATAATACGTTTACATTTGTTACAGGTGAAAAAAATGAAAAAAAAAAAAAAAAAAAACCAATACAACTCTTAGCTGGCCAGGAAACAGCCCGGACTGAATCCTATAGAGAATTGTGGCATAGTGTGGAATCTGCAGTTGCTAGAAAGAAACCAGAGACCCTTCGTGAGGCCATAATTCGTGTTTGGAACTACGAACTGGCAACCCAAAGGTCGCGGGTTCGAATCCCGCCTTGGTCTTGAATCAAAGTACTGCAAAAACCTTGGGAGGTGCATTATGGCCATAGAAGCCGATGCGCCAACAACTACCAAAAAAAAAAAAAAACTACGAACTATCAATTGATTTTCTTCAGAACTTGATCTTGTCAATGCCTCGACAGTGTGCTGCTGTCATCAGGACTAGAGGTAGCGGTTCAACTAAATATTAGTTTGCACTTGATGAACTTTTTATTTTGTTTTCCATTTAAAATGATAAACTGAAGCAAATTGAGGGCTTTTTATAACATTTCAGTCATAATTGTCGTGTTTATTAAAACTTGTATAAAGGTTGCAAATGCTCATTTCGGAATATTTTGAGAGCACCTGTCAAATATTACTTAGCTTTGCCTTAACTATTAATAAATATCTTTTGTTTATATTTCTATTTGTGACGCTAGTCAGTAATGTAACATACCATCGCGAAAAAGGGTTAGAAATGTGAAATTCATAGGTGATGCACTTTCTTTGAACACCGGTGTATATCCATTATGTTCAGCATATATCCGTTATTTAATATAAAATATACCAAGAAAAAAAATGGTTACCGATATGCCCTGTTTCTGTTTGTGGAAAAACTCACAGAAGGGTTTCTGCAGATGTGCGTACCCCGGTATCAGTTTTCCACCAGTACTTTGAACAGCTGTGCTTAAAAGGAAGTATTTTATGTAAAATAATTCATTGCAGCAGTGAACAATGATATTTTGATAGACCACCATTACATATGAGGAGATGGATGAGCGTCATCTGCAACTAGCGATTACCCATTACAGTTATTTAAAAATGCTTCTATTACGCTGTAATACAGGTCTTTGGGAGTTACTTGGAACTCTTCGAGTCATCGTATTCAAAGAATTTTTCTAGAAGTTTTCCCAGAAGTATAGACGAAAAATGACAGAGAAAGAAACAGGGATTTTCTGTTTAGAAAATTCTAATTTAAAGAGTGCAGCACTACGTAAGATGCACTTTTTGAAAGGAGATTGGATTTAGATCCTGTCATGTCTGAAGTGAACAAATACGGATTTTCCAAACTAGCAAAGAGGGCATGGGAAGGTTATCGCAGCACACTAAAGCTTCGAAGGCGGAGGAAAACAGGCAAACGGCAGACGTTATAAAAGAAGGATGTGTCGGCCACAGACGCTGAGAGGGGTGTCGTTTATCATCTCTTGACAGCCCCACAACTAACGAGCTTTGAGCGATCTCCCGTGCCTGCGACTGCTTTCTCCTTTTATTTCTCCAGATGGGCACACCCCGGGGCCACTCGCGGGTTCCAAATCGTATGCGCGCGCGCGCGCGCGCACGCACGCACGCACGCACGCACACACACACGGGGAGTGGGGAAAGCGTAAAAGAACAAGAAAATCGAGATGGGGAGGGGCTAGTCAAACACTGATAGTATCACCGCTGTTATTAAGTTCCTATGGGATGCCAATCAGTAGAGAGAGAATCGCCATAGTTGTCCCCACCTATTCAATGTAGTCAGTCTTTTAGTGGAACACACAGAAATTAACTGACATCACGTGTATTATAACATGAAGCAGTGACACCGAGGAAGGGAAAATACTGTACGTCATATTCACTATACTAGTGCGCGGAGTGCTGGCTTGCCAAGAAGCCTGATTATAATTGCTTACCCTTTTTTAAAATAAAGTTATTTCGAAATTTTATCTTTCTCGAGTAACATTTGAAGTATTGATTTTTACTAATCCCTCATGCTTTTTTTTTTTTTTAACTCCTTCCTTCTTTCCCACTTATATATTTCGCAACATATCTCTAGCTTTTTTTTTCATCTAACAGTAAATATCTGCTGCTTTACCGAGTACATTTTTTCTAATTCTTTAAGTAGTTCTGATCAGATACTTGTTTTATGCAACAAAAAACCCGATACCTATATGTAATTTAGACCAATGGTTCTCCAGTGGTTCACAAAAATAAAACTACCAATATTTATAAAGAAATTTGTCTATATTTATGCGCTTCTGCAATAGGAAATGCATTTGAATTGCTACTATAGCTCATGAGCTTTTCAGTACTCATCGGGGATCACCACGGATTCTCACAACATTCTTCCCACTCGGTTTTCATTATAACTATGGCGTGCCCTTGGGACTATTTTTAGCTGTCTACTGCCAGGTACGGGGAGGACTGGTACTTTCATAGATTAAACTTCTATGACTGGCGTTTTCTTTCATAATCATTTCATAGTTTAGTCCATTTGTTTTTGAACGAAATAAACATTTATACATGAAACTAAAAAAATTGCCTTTTTGGATTGTTCTTGTATTCTCTACAACACTATACCTTTCCGAATAAAATATTGCTTCATTTATTCTTAGGTCGTGCTTTACCCTGTCTCTTATATTGGTCTAGTTTGCAAGTAAAAATTTTAGCTACTATAGTATTTATTTATTTATTAATATTAAGGTTTGAAAAAAAAAAAAATCACACACACCAATACAAAACTTTAAGTATATTCCGTTAAGCGAAAGCAGTGGTATTGCCATATGAATTTCCAATATTTGACACATATTGTGATGTTATTCCGCGTTTTTGATACAGTTAAATATATTGTGCAATTCACACCAAATTCCACTAATCCTAACACATCAGAAATGAGTTTGATGAGCTACTAAACAAAAACAATCAATATTTGAATCTCGTTCACGGTATAAAGCTTCAAAATATTTGTAATATAAACTTTACTTGTGTTAGCCTATTCTTTTGGATCAAAATTTTCCTAAAAGTTAGAGCAGTGGGTTTCAGCCGGGGTTCCACGGCATCCTATGGTACCGCAACGACATTCTTGGGGTGCCACGTAATTTGGTAACTTATTGTTTTAAAATTTATATATTTATTCCATTATAAAAAGGTGTACGGTATCCATTGTATAGTATCTTTTTAATTTGTGGTGATCTATAATTGATGTTTATTTAGTACCTCTATATAAAGAATAAAATTATTATATAAGTATATATAATTTGTATTATGAATTGTAATTTTTTTATAATTGTATTATAATAACTATCATATAACATATTATTTTTAACGTTATGCACCAATTTAATTTTCTTAAACTCATTTTGTAGCTTAAAAATAGACTTTTTTTTTTTTTACAATAATTTAATTTTTGTTTTATTTTATAGATATTTCTAAAACGACCCAGTTAAGTTTTGAAAAAAGAAAGCCATAAAATGGTATTGGAAATATGAAAATGTCTATGAAGTTCAGAGTGTTTGGAAATCACAATATGGAACAAAAGCACCCACACGTTTAACAGTTACTTGTTTGCGGGATAAATTTGAGAAACATGGAACCATTTAGAATATCAATAACTTAACATGTGGCAGGAAGAGGGCATCAAGGAGTAATGAAAACGTTGAAGCTATAAGAAATGCTATCTTGTGCACTGCACTCCAAGAAAATCAACAAGACTGTATTCACAAGAGCTAGGACCATACAAGTGTTTTTAGAATGATGAAGGAATTAATAATCAATGGATAGGTCGTCGAGGGAGTGCTTTGAATATCCCTCAAGGTCGCCAGATCTCACCCTTTTAAATTTTTTTGCTTGGGGATACTTGAAAAATTGGGTTTACAGTCACAAACCGCAAAATTTGGAGGAATCTTGGATGAAAATTCAACAAGAAGCAGTAAACATTTCACCTGATTTGTGCATTTCAGTATGTAGCTCAGTTGAAGGTGGATGCCGCTCATGCATTAATGCTGATGGAGGACATTTTGAACAATTAAAGTAAAGTTTTATTGTTGTAAAAAAAATTAATTTTTTTTTGTCTTCAAAGTATCAAAAAAAATTTACATTTGTTTATATTATTCATTAAATATAAATTTTTAAAGTGTGTATACATAATTTTGAAACACCCTGTACACAGAGAGAGAATCGGATCTAACAGGCAGAAAATTGAGTAGGGGTGCTACAAAATAAAATAAATTACTCCAGGGTGCCATTATTAAAAAAAGGTCGAAAACCACTGAGCTAGAGGAAGCAATATGAATAAAGGCCAGTACAATACAGCATACTTTACTGCTATATTGTTATTATTAGATCTGTTTCCTCTTAATTTCCTATGCGTGATAGGTTCTTGTCTACCTGTGTAGATACGCATAATATTGATTGAAGAGAAACGTTTCTTTGTCTGATCAAGAGGCCACTCGAGAGGGTTTCAGTTGTTTATTTTTATTGTGGCCTTCCGAATTACCCTCTAGCTGGCGGTCTTTATTCCTTCCACTATCGCTACAACTTCTTACAAGTAACAAGTGAGTTGAACCCTTCACGGAGCTTTGGCTAAGCCAGAATTAAGTCCAGTGGCATTACTAGAGGGTTTAATAATGCAGGATCTCGAAATCCTGCAGTGTAAATCCTGCAAATATAACGCACTGCTTACATTAACTAACTTGTTATTATAATTTTTATTTCTTGGCAGTGTCCAGAACACTGCCACGAAATAAAAACAATAATAACAAGTTAGTTAATGTACGCAGTGCGTTGTATTTCGGGCACGTTAGCAAATAGTAATAATTCATGATTTATAACAAAAAGAGTCAACTTTTCGACTTGAAAACGTTACAAAGATTCGTAAACTATTCTACTTAAGCATTGAAATTTTGAAATGAATCAGATCTCTTCTAGATTTATAGTAATATTTCTATAGGGGAAACTGGGGAGGAAATGCTATGAAATGGGAACTGATCTTGAACCATTCCAGCTGCCAACAGTATACGCGTCGGAAATCTGGTCCTCCGCTCCTCCAACCTACCTGCAGCAGTTCTTGGGGCTTGAGTATTGGCTGCTGCGATCCCTAATAGGTCTTCATCCCCTTACTATCTCTAGGGCTATACTGTACTCACTCACTGCATGGATGACCCCTTGGAAACAAATAATCACTACTCGCAATATAATGACCCTCTCCAAGCTTATTTCGATTAGACTAGATGCTCCCATCGTCAATAGGCTCATCATTCTACCCAAAGATAACAAGAAGAGCAGCTAATCACCAAACATCTAAGATCCGACCTGCCCTCAACCAAATCAGCTCGCTCAGTCATATGTTTCAAGCAAACACGATTGGTCTCCCGAACGACCTAAATATTAATCCCGAGGCGATTTGCGTGGACAAGACCTACAGATCCAAAGTCTTTGCTGATACCTACGCAATACTGCAATTTTAGATGTTTCAAGTCTCCTCCGCTCTCCGTGGCTTCTGTGTTTGAGGATAAACTGCACTCCCCTCCTGTTCCGGCTAGCCTTCTACAACTTGCCTGCTCTCCCGCACCGTGCTTCGAGGGATGCTGAATTTATTTAGAACATTTATCCTGAACATTGTCTTAGCCTGCTGTAATAAATTTGATCTGTATCCTTTATGTTAATGTATCTATTGTGAATCTGTATACCCTGTATAGTTATGTTTACCCTTCTGTATAGTTATGTTTACCCTTCTAGAAAATGTTTGCTGTCTAGGGGTAGATGTAACCTTTCCTTTCCTTTACTTGAATAAATAAATATGTATTGAAAATTGGTAACAATCCATATTTTTCTTGTCAATTATTGCGAAAACATACATTTATCTGATTTCAGCTATTTTCAATCTGTTTTTCATCAGATTTTTTTCTTATCTGAAAAAGTGAATGATAATTATGAAACTTATATATTTATGTAACGGCTAGATTTTAACGTTTAGAGGTGACTTCAATTTTTTTAGAAAATAATTGAAAAGAAAAACTCTGTTTTCATACTCATATCCAAACAGACACGTACCCAAACCATTGCACCATAGCACTTAGATGTGTACTAAAATGCTATTACTTTCACATAATGAATAATAAAAGTCTTTGTATAAACAGTTACACATCTCTGTGGTGCTTTAAAGGAAACTATTTTTTTATTAGGGCTTACTTTTTGGCCAACGAAAACAGATCTTGCTTCAGTTAAAGAGAAACGTATTATTTTGAAGTATTACAATTCATGTTTTATTTCTATTTTATCACATTGTTCAATTGTTTCGTTTGCAGCATGTAAATCCACTTTTCGCCGTTTCTTTCGACTTGAATATTGGGTCTGGAAGTGGTGTGACATTAAGGCTTCTTTTCCGTTCACTACCTCAAGATTAAATAAATAAATTCCGTTCCTCTTCCGAGACGACCACTTCAGGTGAGAGAAGATCGCGAGATAGAATCCAAGAACATTATATCATATTTAGTAGCCACACGAGCTTGAACCACGGTTCCTCAAAGCGCGTGCATGTTTGTACCTTCCCACTTGATTACTCGGCTGTGGAAGCCCAAAATTGTGTCTGATTTTGGTTGCATTTATCTGCTGTATTAAACATCAACTAATTAAATAATTTTTGGATATTTTAGTAGGCAGGCGAAGATATTAATATATGGAAACTGTGAGACTGTGGCTACGGGTTAGAGCAGCATCTCTTTAATCTCTAAAAGATGCTGTATATAAACTGTACATACAGTAAACGCTCGCTCTAACAGGTCTAAATTTAGCGAAATTCTGAAATAACAGACAGAAACTATTGTACCAGAATTTTCGTCTGTATAGGTCTCATTGACGTAACTATCTCTCTTTGATTATATTTGTCAACAGTTAAAATATTTTCACAATAAAGCAGAAGAGCCAGGATTTTCCTTTCCATTAGCCTGCCAAGCACATAACATATCAGCAGGAAGTCATCTGAACCTCCAGCAAGGATAGTCTCTAGAACTTTTCAGATTTTGAATAAGCTATAGCCAGTTTCCAATGTAACTACACAACACAGCAAAATTTCGAGCTATTTTACTCCACTCAAATAAGAGCAGTTAAATACGTACAACATTTATTATTATTTTTTTTTTCATGGTGCAACGTGTTTTCGTAACATTTTAGCAACTTCGGCGAATATATGTATTTCTTTAGAATTTAGTGGAGAATCATACTTAGAAGACGACCCCCCCTCCTTCCACCGTCCGTATAATCCATTACATCGACTATATAAATATTTATCTTATATTGTCCTGTATATAAAGTAACCTACATCTCCCTATCTCGATAGCTGTAAAGGAACTTCTCTTCATAAATAAAATACTACTAATAATAATAATTGTGACTCCTTTTTGAGCAAAACTAAAATCACCTCCCCTCCCCTCCAACTTGTCATAACAAGTTCAGTTATTTGCATTTTTAATTTATTAAGGTAGGTTGCGACTCCCATCATATGCTTTAATAACCACATCAAGCTGATTTTGATATCGTGCTTTCGAAGTCTAGTATTAACTTCAGTTTTCTCACGACCCCACTCTTAAAAAGCAGTTATATTCTATAACATATGCTAGATTTAGGTAGTCCAGGACCCTTGTACACATAAATACACGAAATATTAAATTGCTCTAAAACAAATTAGCATAATTAAAAGCCGGTATTTGACATGGCACAATATATTGCTGTGATATATTTATAAATATATTTAGTATTAGTATTTATACAGCATCGGCCAAAAAAAAAAAAAAAAAATTCACCTACTAAATACCCTCCAGTAGTTTGCCTTGAATTTATTCAAACTGTTGGCCAAGGAAGCTAGTTAATACAGCATTAGCCAAAAAAAAAAAAAAAAAATCACCTATCCATCCCCTCCAGTAGTTTGCCTTGTTTTTTCTTGAATGTTGTTGGCTGCCACAAAGGAAGCTTGTTCCGGCAATCAACCACCCGTTGGCTGACGGCAAACTTCCGCGCGCGCGCACACACACACACACACACACACACACACACACACACACACACACACACACACACACACACACACAATCTATTCTGCAACCATCATTCAATTTGAATTTATGCCCCCTCATCTGCATTGTCTGAGCAAGAGGAAGAATCTCATCAGCTTTGAGTTCGCTCTAGCCATTCCAAGCCTTTAACACCTCAATCAGATCACCCCGCAGGTGCTTATCTCCAGACGCTGCAATCTGCAGAACTGAAGCCTTTCTTGATAAGACTGCCCTTCTTTTCCCTTCATCAATCTCGTTTCCCTTCTCTGAACCCGTTCCAGCAGATCTATATCCTTCCTAAAATGAGGCCTCCAGACCTGTATGCAGTACTCAAGATGTGGCCTAACCATTGCCTTATACAGTGGGATAATCATTTCCTTATCCATCCTAGCAAAGTTTCTCAATTTGTCAGTATCATTGACAAAAACCTCCATAAACCCAGAGGCTCACATCTGGTGAGTATGGGCTTGGCACACCCAGGGTCCTCAGCTGGATATCATCATTCTTCCCTTCTTTGGTGATTCCCTTCTACTTCTGACTCTCTCTCTGTCTCTCAGGGTAATTCAGACATTTTTTTTTTTTTGGCTGGTACAGCATAAGCCTCAGTCCTCCTTGCATTATATGGCTAATAACAATAATAATAATAATAATAATAAGCTGTCCCGGCAGCTTGTCTGCACTGCTCTGAGAACTTCATACCAGACTGCACAATTACCCACAGATCCATTTAGATGCAACAAACGAACGAAAAAAGCAAAATTTACAGTAAATGAAATGCAGTCAAAAGCTATAAACTTTACTCATTGAGCCACTACAAGTTGACGACAAGCTGGGGGCAACAGAGTAGGATTGGTAGGTCAGGGCTCCAATAATTGTTTTTTGAGGACCCCCCCCTCAAGTTTTTTTTTTTAAATACAGATATCCTTTATCGATCGCGGGGGTTAGGGATCGGCAAACCCGCGAATAGCAAATAAATATTCTTTATTGCAGAGTTAATATACACACCAGCAGTATATCCTTCACTGCAGCTTGGCCAGGAGTTTCACAAAACAAACTAGAGGACCTGACAAGTTAGTGCCTACATCTATACAGTTGGCAACAGTCTGTCAGGTGTAAATTAATAAGTTTAATTGTACCGATTGCGTAACGTTTTCATGAGTGATTGGATACATTTTTAGAATTGCTATGGATTACACACACACCTAAAATCTCTACCAACCTGCTCCTGGAGCAGGATAGTACAGATGGCAGTATCTCGCAGATAGAGGAGGAACTACCACATTATCAATGCCCGAAGATTATGTTAATATAAAACGAAAGTTCTAGGATCCCCCTACTATATTTTTTGTAATGCAGTGTAATACTAACGTAGTGGGAAAAAGGAAATATGTCCTAGGCAGTTGGAAATAATTTTAAATTTTTTACAACAGAAATAGGAAAAATTCTTAATATGTATAAAATATACATATTAAGATTATGATATGTATAAAATATATCTTTAAATTACTAGTTATCAAAAAAAGGTTCTGAGGCTTTATACGTTGGAAGATGAGAGGAATGATTTGTTGATGTGAGTTAAATGCAGAGTAAGTTGACAAAAATGGAACTTTACGCAGTGGAGGTAGAAATCGACTTCAAGAATTGTATGTTTGAAAACTGCTTAACTTTCATTTTAATTTATTTATAGAGTTCTGTATAAGGTAATTGAGCTGCTTCGGGTTTTCAACACGAACAAACATGCGGCGAACGCACATTTTAAGAGACTAAATATCAATAACCCATGTGAACCAGTGCACTGTGGCCATTGCAGTCGATGCTCCAAAAATCCTCAAAACAGGAACGACCATAATAAAATTATATCTTTTTATCAGCATTTTTTCATAAATTTAAGAATAACGTAAGATACGAAGTGAACTAACTGCAATTTTATATTCTGTAGGTCTTGCTGCATAGTAACCATGTGCAAGGTGGTACCCGTCGAGAAATTGCCGGTATCCCAGTGGCTCAATCCGTCTGTAGATGTATGGTGCTTGTAAAACCGAAAGCACGTAACGCACAGAAATGTGAGTAAATCATGCAGTATTTAAAAAAGTTAGTGTTTTTGCCTATTGGTATAAAATTGAGAATATATAAAAATCACCAATATATTATGTATACACACTGTTTCTATGTGATACCATGCTGGTCGTATGATGCAATGATTATAATTATATACTGTACATATCTGTATTTGTTATTTTAATATATATATATATATATATATATATATATATATATAATTACTATAGTAAGAGTATAATTGGCACTATATGTACTCAAAGCGTATTTAAACATAGCCATAAAAGTTAGTCTGTGGGCCATAAGACCAAAATAACCTATAAAGGCTAAGAGAGCCTGTGCTGGTCTGTACTGCTATACCATAGAAATAAACATATAATTAGCAATATTATATAAAAAAGAATAAAATAAAATAATTATTATGTAGCTAATTATTGATATTCGGATACACTGAATGGAACTTTTTCAAGGGCTAACCCCATTCAATATATTCCTACAATAATTAGCAAGGCTATCTGTTTCTGATTGTTATATATATATATATATATATATATATATATATGTGTGTGTGTGTGTGTGTGTGTGAGAGAGAGAGAGAGAGAGAGAGAGAGAGAGAGAGAGAGAGTGCAACCATAGTAAATTTTAAGCTAAAATTTGCACATTGGTGATAAATGGCGAACTGCCAAGTTAGAAGCTTTGTTTTACCTATGAACCTTCAAACGAATTTAAAAAATATATATTAGCAATGATGGAAAAAGAAAAGCAAATTTTACGAGTTTTATTTATTTTACATGAACATTCTATTCCTTCATTACGGAGAATATTTGAACAGATTTAATCATTCATTCAACTGTCGTTTTCTGGAACAACCTTCCTTCGTACGTATTTCCTGAAAATTACAGTCTACAGAAGTTCAAGTCTGATGTCAACAAATATCTTCTTTCGTCTTCTCAACCTCCAACCCAAGCACGGTACTAAGTACTGTAGGTTCTAATACCTCTCGTGTTTGGGGTTTACTTAAAAAAAAAAAAAAAATCAGAATGATATATTTTTTGGTTTTTAGGAGCATTAGCAACTAAGGCCATATTGCTCCGGGATATGCGGTGGTCATTCCTTGACCTTTCCGCATCCTCCGTATTTGGTGGTGACTAGCCCGAAACCCGGTCTAATCAAGGAGCGTGTGCTACGCACTGCTGCTCCTTCCCACCTGGCTACGGAGGCGCCTAAATATATTTTATGCATATAAATTTTTGTTAATTTTAAATTCGTTTTTGTTAACCTTATTCAGTTTTATTTCATCTGGACTTTAAATGGATTAATATTCACTCAGAAGGATTTCGTGGGTATGTCTATGTTAACTTTATCCAGTTTTACTAAGTTATATTCTTTAATACATATTTTATACATATAAAATTTAATACATATATTATAAATCCATTGTGAGTGCAGATTTTGTATATATGCATAATGATGTCAGACAGCCATATTAGCCAAATTATTCTTCACTTCTACATTACAATTACAGTAAACTTCAATAAGGAAACAAAGTCACATGTTTATGCGTCCCATATAACAAATTAAATTTAAATTTAATTACCTCATCTGTTCCCACTTTGACTCCACCAGGATAAAATGAAAATGAACGCTGGAGTTATTTTCCTCACTAGAATTTACTATTTTTTCCTTCTGGCTAGTGATTCAGAGTGGGAACGAATTAAAATTATTCAAATAAATATTAAATACATAAATTTCTAATGGCAAAAATTTACATAAATATTAAATTTTTGCCATTAGAAAATATTAATTAAGCGATCAGTTTAACTGAAGTGAAAGTTGAAATAGGTAGTACTTTTTAGTTGAATAAGGCCAAAACTAATGAAAGAAACTAATAAAACAAATTAATAACCAAAAGAAAAAGCGAAATTAATAAAAGGTTTAGCAGCTAGGCCCTGGTTCAGGAAGATTGGCGAATCTACTGTAAGGGAGCGAATTAAGTTTAAGAAATTTTAAGCAATTTTAAAATTTTTGCTTACCCTAAAATCATCGTCCAGGCTGGATTGGTATAACTTTTAGCAATTTAGCAATCCAGAATACCTGTATCAGTAACCTAATACACATTTACAACATCCATCCAATTGTGGATAAGTGGATATTTCCCTGGGAATTATGTTTATAGTGCCGTTAAATTTTGGATTGTTAGCTAGCAGCGTCGTGCTGGCAATTTGTTAAAAAGAGCCTCTCTGGAGAAGAATTTCAGTTAAAGGTCATTTCCAGTTAAAATAGCCTGTTAAATTTTATCAAACTATTTTTTTAACAAGGGACTCGCGCGAACCTCCTCCAACACACCTTCCTGATTGTTACTATTTTAAGGTTTACACGTGTATTTTATGTTTCGAGGCAACGAGACATCAGTGCACTGTATCATTGAAGGAAATAGGTGACAATGGTACCGAAAACCTGCTGGGCCATATTAGCTACAAGATAACCAGGTGCTTTTACAGTGTTACAGTGCTTTTAATGTATATTGTCTTATAAGTTTGTGCTCTTATAACATTAGCATGTACTTTATTTGATATATTGGAGTTCCAATTTCTAAGGCTGAAAGCTGTAAAATTAAATTATTTTCCTTTGTTGTACAACTTTGTGTATCCCCTGTTAGTTGCTTTGTCTGTCTCCAAGTCTGGAGAATGCTAAGGAGTCATTGCTGAAAATAAGAGATATAATGATCTCAGAGAAGATCATTATATCTTCTCTGAGAAAAACTGCTGAGGTTAAACGAGGCGGGGCTCCAGGGGAGTATGGTTTATATTCAGTTATAATTAAAAAAAAAAAAAAAAGGCTACATGTGAGTGTCTCAAACCATTGGGAATGTTAGCGAGAGCGTCATTAAATGGACTGGAGAAGTGCTGATGTCCCAATCTTCAAAGTTGGTGCTAAAGAGGAGTTGAGTAACTCTAGACCAAATAGTTTGATTTCTGTGGTAGGAATGATAATAGCGTTTAGGGTAATGATGCGATTCAGAATCATGTCGAAAAGGATGGTATTTTGAACAAATCCCAGCTTGGGTTCATTAAGGGAAGGCCATGCCTGACCAATTTGGTAAATTACTATGATGTGATCATTAATCATTTAGATGCAGGTAACAATTCTAATGCAATCAGGAGTTATTGGTAAGATCCTACGTTGGCGCTCAGGCTGTTTGGAGATAGGTGACAGAGAGTTGCCATAACTGGTCGGTCTTCTGGGTGGATCATTATAACAAATAGTGTCCCTAAGGGCTCGGTGCTGGGTCCTCTTCTATTTCTAATTTTCGGTAGCAGCGTAGCGAATCGCAAGACCCTGGCCGAGGAAGATTAGCAAATCCACTGTAAGGGAGCGAATTTCGTTTAAGAAATTTTAAGCAATTTAAACATTTTCTTACCCTAAAATTAACTTTCGCTGCTTTTCCTAGAACTGAATTCAATACAGATTGTTTCGTAGCTTGAGCTGGCTGTTGCTAGCCGTGTGCAGGAATGCAGTCTTGATATTTAAAAATCAGTTTCACTAAATACATAAAATTTCAGTTTAATACTGTTTGACATAAGAAAGCTATGTATGCTGATAGTTTTCGTTTTTTTTTAATACGTTATTGATTTTAATGATCGATTGTTTTTCCTACCAACACTCGATGTTCTAAATCAAGCCATTTTGATTTGGTATGGATTCCTTATGATCACGACTTTCTCGTAACATAGGGCCCATATATTTCCAATCTCAACATCCATGTATACAGTGGAGGTTTGTTATACTGAAAATAATAATAATCGGCATGCAAAACAATAAACACAGTTATTAGATTTTGATTGCAGTAGCAAAAGCTAGTTCTGTTTCTCACCAGTTTTTAAAAATTTATTGTAATGCTTCTTTTTTCCCCCTATATATATATATATAATTTATCACTTGGATGAGAAAGCATAGGTCCTAGCATATTATACTATATATCTCTGTGAATTAATCAGTCAGTGATATAATCAACTCACGTGAATCAAAACAGATAGAACATTTTTTTATGTTCACTTCGTTTACATCAACGAGAGCTCGATATCTGCTCGAGCGTCTCGGTTTAATTTTCACAGTCTTTGAATTGACGTATCCTCTTTAATGAACATTTTAATTCATTTACAATTGCGCATTTCCGGGATTAATTACGTAATCGGAAGATTCATATGTTGATTTATGTCAGAATTTCAGAAATTTCGGCAGAGTCTGTTTTGCTCTTTATTCTTCTTCCCAATTTCACGGTCTTCTTTTTTTTTTTGGACGCACCTGATTCTGATTTCCTTCTTACATCCCAATCACCAGATATATCGTCTTTAAATTAATGTAATTCCACACGTTTTTCTAAATTCTTTAAAGAAAGATGCAAGTTGCCCGGTTATCTTGTTCTAGTGGCCGACGATGGTTTTTATCACCGTTCTTCCACACTATGTGGAAAAACTTTTGGATTCGATCCCGTAAAGACGAAATCAATTCTCATGGGAATTTTTAACGCCGTTGTCGAATTCGTCTGTCTCGGGTGAGAGTTCATGTTTTTTGTCTTCTAAACCCATGGTGTTTTCTGCAGCAATTTCTTTTCATTTTATTTATTTATTTATTTGGCTGATGCCCTCTAAGCTTGCTTTCATTCATTCTTCGCTAATACACTACTACCCGATAGCTTTAGCTGTTTTTGGCGCCTGACACAAAAACTCAGCACAACAACACTAAATATGCTAACGTTTTGCTGTAAAGAAAGCTGCAAATGCAATGGAGTTACTATACTCCTTTACAAAGCTTATGAAAATCAAAACCGATACAAAGGTGACTACTCTTATTACACGCTTACGTGTGAAGCTTTAATTGTGTAGTTGTGCCGTTTATTGTTGCCTGCTTTTAGTACCGTATGTTTATATTTATAGCAGGAACTATGACAGTGCCTTGTAAGGTAACAAAGTGAATGTGAATCTCATTTTGCGAACTAAGGTTCGATCTGCGTAATTTTCCTGTGATAGCCTAGTATGTTACACTTCATTTTTATGAAGTGTAATAGAGATCTTAAAGAAAATCTTAAGCTGAAATCTTATTACTGCCATTACTTTTTGCTTGTGATTTCTGCTAATTTCAATTTACTATTATTTTTGCTATTATCTGTAAAAAATGTATATACTTTGCTACCGCATCGCATATTCTAGCTTAGTGTTTCATATTTTTAACTATCAATGTATAATATAACGAAAACGTTAACTCTAAACTAAGAAATAATTGATGGAAATGGAAGGAAGAGGAACAGGAAATGAAATCGAATAAAATATAAACATTAAAACTAGAAATTGAAAGGAAATGAGCTGGAAGTACATGTATAAGTAAATATAAATATAAGAACATTTCAAGAGAGAGAGAGAGAGAGACGGAGGGATTCCGTGGTGAAAGTGAACGAGAGAATGCGAGTTGGGGCAAATGGCTACACCTTATATAGGGCAGTTCTTAATGAAGATAGGTCAAGCATGAAACACTGTTTCTTTTCCTCCCCCACAATAAACAACAGAACACAAGCTTCGAAAATAGCCAAGCAGGCCTTGCTATTCACCACATGAACAGACTGCTCATATATATGACTCAACACTTTATAGCGACGTATTGTCATACAGATTTTACGACTAGCAATGCATAACAGAATTACGATAGTAAAACAATCCTCCTTCCATGAATCATTTTTGAAAGATATTTTAACAGTTATAGAAATATACTCTTATTACTGCAAAACAGATCAAAGTATGAGAATCGTGTTTAAAATTAATTGCTTGTAAATGTAATTACTGAAATTAATTTCGCTTTGTGATCCTTTATACTTACATTCCTCTACTTTTTATGGTTAAGCTTTCGAATTAATTCGGAGAAGTTTTATCTTCCGATATGTGCCAGATTACACCATCATTTTGAATTTGTACCTTAAGGTTACCTATCTGAACTACTCTAATTACATACCTTTCACAGTGGATAATGACAATAAGGTTCACAGTGCATTTATTGTATCCTCTTATTTACAATATCCAGGCTCATGAGATTAGTTTGCTAATTGAAATGAAAGGCGAGTTTACTTACCTTGCTGGTTGCTGTCGCGCTTGATCCCTTCATAACCGCGTCATTGGTGACTTGAACGGCCAAGTAGGGATTGTCTATAAGTGGCCACGCCCCTAGCACTCGACATGTTTGTAATTCATTGTAGAATGTACGCAGATGAGGATCACCAAACAATCCACAGTGACTGTACACCATCGGTCTAGGTCCGCGCGACCTGAAGGCACACTCTCCTGAGGCAGTGGGACGAACTCGAGGTCCAGTGCTAACGGGAAAGTAGTCTGGGCCTTGTGCAATGATATAGGAACAGTTGAATTCTCCGTTCCACTGCATTACCAATGAGAAGATGCTGTGATACTTAAGATTTCCTCGGCAACTTCTAGCCGTCGCACGAACACATTCAGAGTAACTCCGAAGGACGGTACAGAAACGATAGGTAGGACTGCGTGTAATGGCATCGACCTCGATAGCTTGGGCGTATTGTCTGGAACACAACTCCACCTTGCAGTCAGCTATAAAATAAAAATAAAAGAGCTTTACTTTCTTTTTCTTGTGGGTGTTTGACAATTAATTATTGTTTTATAGTGTAAGAATTTTCAATTTTCGGATCGGCTCCTCCGCTTTTTTTTTTTTTTTTTTTTTCCTTTTACCCTTTCATTGATTACCAACTCATATAAATAGTTTTTATTTCCAGGAAAAACGGTGGTTTTCCTTCGAAACTTGCATCCCATGTATTTGTATGTACAGTACTGTATATATAATTTAATATAATATAATGTATAAATAATTCAAAGAAATGAATAGCGTATTGACTTGCCTTTAGCCGTCATGCCTACTTCAGTGCGTTGTGGAACACAACTAATTTCTGGTAAAACGCTGATAGTATTGTGCTCCATTTCTCCTGTAAAGGATTTTGAACTTTTTTGATGAAGAGGACCGTCTGTTTTATGTTCGTTTCAGTGGAGATGACCAAACTAAACTAGTCTTAAAAAGAACGATTTGCAGGATCTATTTCAATCTTTCCTGTTTCGTCCTCGTCGGATAAAATCGGCATTAGAATCCCTCCTAAAAATTAGACTAATGAGTGCATTAATCCCTTTGTAGGGTGACCCATTAGTAAGGAAACCGTTTTAAATAACTGCTGTTGTAAATAGTATGTTATTTGAATAATAGTGTATGATATTTTAAAATAGTCCAAAATATTATTTTCATTGTTTAAGAATAATTTGAACATGAAAAAGGAGCATGAGCCTTACAATAAAGGAGATGATTGAAATAGTAAATTGGCATGCAAAATATGAAAATACTGCAAAGTTGCACGCCAGTTTAAGACGTTTTTTGGACATAAACCACTCAAAATAAAGACTGTAAAGCAAATTGTGAAGAATTTTGATGAAGGGAACATTGTACAACCTACCAAAACCTGGTAGACTATCTTAAAGACACACCTGCCAGTTTGGAAATTTTAAGAGAGGATATCGAAAGAAGTCCGAAAAAAAATTTAAAAGAAATCGAAGTTTAGAAGTTAAAATACTGTAAACAAGCTCAAAAAGGAACTTAAATACAAAGTTTATAATCCCATTTTGCTACAAAGTTTGAATGAGGACAATAAAAAGATTGGAATTTGCTGAACAGTGTTTGGCCACGAGTGTTACAACTTAAATATGGTTGTGGCTTGATAATTCCACATTTCAACTAAACTGTTAATAATCATAAATATATTTATTCTTTAGCAAGGATTTAAACGTTCCTGGCTTAATAGTCTGGGCTGGAATTTTGGGCAGGAGGTGTTCTCAGACCACTTTTGAGAGAAGAGTGACAGGCTAAAGCTACCTGAGACTGATAAAAGACAAAATAATTTCATTAATGAAGTCCAAAACCAATTTTTAGCATTGGTTTTTTTAAGCAGAATGCAGCTATGCAAAAAATGTTTACGAATTCTTAGACAAAAAGTTCTCAGATCGGACGACGGGGTTCCATCGAATGGCCGCCGCGCTTCGCGAATTTAACACCCTGTGATTACGTTTTTGTGAGGATTCTTAAAGGATACAGTATTTAGTAATAAACACAGGTCTTTGCTGGAGCTTCAGCTGTCAATAATTAGAGAAAAAAAATCATATTAAAGTTACCTGAGGACAGCCCAATCCACTCATGTGTATTCTGTTCATAAATTGCGTGTTCTCTCGTTAGTTTGTCTATTTTTCTGTACGAAAAACCAAGGCATCACAGAGAAAAATCTTGCTGTCCTCGCCTGAGACCGGCTAACCTAGCCACAGAGTGAAAAAAGCCCAGTTCGTAGCGTCACTGACCGGATACGAAACTCGGGCATTTTCCAGTTGGTGTGGAGAAGATGGTGATTATATCCACTGGGCTATTCGTAGTTAGACATAAACACCTACACGCTGTGTGTCGCTCTGTGCCCAAAAGACTCCAATTTTATAAAAAGCAAAATGGCAGCCATTTGAATGGACAGATGTAATTTTTTTTTTTAAGTTTATGTATGCCCTTTCTATTGTGCTATATATATATATATATATATATATAAACAGATATGATATTGATATTTTCATATTTCTACAAAACGTGGATTACCATGTGAAAATTATGTTTGATGTTCTCTTGGGTATTTTATCTAACTGATGTGTAGCATGTTGAGCATCCTATCTGCCCTTTTGGTAATAATATTCAGTAAAATATTGTGCATATTATTATTTTTGTGTAATACTATGTACTGCATAAATTTGTTGTTTAATTCTATCTACGTGTATATATCTATCTTGTATATATTATATCTATACAGGCCCCTCTGGCCATGTGCCATACAGGAAGGGTCTTCTCTTGCTCAGCAAGAGTGTATTTGTATTTGTGAGCCGGATGACCAATAACCTGATATTTATTTATTATTAAGATTGCTGTTACAGTATTTTGAATTGGCACCAAGGCAAAGCAGCCGTCAGTCAATCATATGTCCTGTCTGGAGAAAATCCCGGAAAAAATCTCTCACCTCCGTCTGTGATCGGCTACCTCACTCCATCCTTCCTCATCCGATTGAAAAAGGTCTTAATAGGTTTCTCATATCATAGGTTGGATTTGACCTATGACTTTTCCAAGTGGGCAGCAAGTGATGGCCATCATCTATCAAGGAGGCTGCCCGCTTATTTATTATTTTAATTAAAACATTCCTTAGTGTAAAGATACATTTGTAATCTGATTCCTGTTAACAAACTGTAGCTTCCTGCAGCTCTGAAGTTGCTTTGAAGTGGCAAATTTTGTCGCTTTGCACTTTTATAGGGCTCTTAAAGAAACAGTGAATGTGACAGGACTCTGAACATTGAGCTCACAGGCTGCATTTCACAAATCTCTTACTTTAGAGAACACGCGCTTTAGAAAACCAATACAACAGACAGACGATTTAACGGACCGCAGTTTATCGGAAATCAGAGATAACTGACACACGTCCACTGACCCAAGCTTTTCTTCCGTATGAGACCCAGCGACGAACCACCTCAGTGTAATGGTATTTACCACCAATTAAAACGTTTTAATTAAAAATACGTCTAATTTAAATCACAGCTAGTAAGGAGGCTGGCCTTGCTTTCATTTATCAATATAGCATTAGATAATCAGGTAGAAAAAGGGAAATACTGTTTGAAGCATTTTTGTTTGCTTTAAATGACTATTGAGGTAACTTGTTAAAATGCTGTGTTTAAGTCGTGTTTACAGTTCCTGCTATTATGAAAAAACTGCCGCTCATCTGTCCTGCACCATTTACAAGATTAACATTGTAGGGAGTGCAAAAGTGTCATGATTTACCTCATCATCACTTTCTATCACCCTGAACCTACATTGAGGGTATTCGAGAGCTCCCCACTCTTGAATAAACTTCAGAATTAAACCGCTACGACGTGGCAATAGATGAATTTATTTTACTTCACACAGTTGGTAAATGCAGTAAAAATACAGATTACATTTGCTAATAATTGTTTCATACAGCACGTTTTCATAACATTCTAGCAAATTCGGCAAATGTATGTTTCGAGTTAATTGGATAGGCGCTGCCCTAATACAGTCCACTAAATTGAAGTTTACCGTATTCTTATTGTCAGTTGATAAGGAAACATAAGTATATTTACACGTTATTAAATGCTCCATGATCAGAAAAGTTTAATAAATTCCAAGTTAAATCTAATCATTCACTGGGCAACAATAAGGCTTAGTTATTTACAGTATTCAGCTTAACTTTCAAGTTGAATATTTTTTTCTAGTTTATTTGCTTCATATTTATAAACAGTAACAAAAAAAAAAAAAAAAAAAAAGAACCGCGCCTGCGCAAAGTTTAACAGATCGGAACTATATGTGCTACCAATGAATTTCGCGACAGGTGATAAAGAATGACAACACACAATTGACTGATTCGGACATAATGAGTCCGGTTTACCGTACAGTATATTTGATCCCCACTCTCTCTTCTTCTCGGTAACAAGAGAGTCTCTCGGATACTATGTTATTTTAATGCTTTAGTTCTAAAATAA